>NW_023596818.1:287874-346806 GCF_011947565.3 Pollicipes pollicipes | reverse complement strand
AGACCGGCAGATCCGCGGTCCGATCTCATGCCGACCGTTACCCCGACCGCAAAAACGCGGGAACGCCGCTCAAGTGGAATAGGCCCAGCTTCAGTTTATGCCTATACAAATACGCTACCAATATACATTAAAGATGCATGCAAATATATGTCAGTCTTATGAATGCCGAACTTTAACGTCGTCGTAAACGTCACGGCGCATTTTGCTGTCGTTACTGGCCCGGCGCCGGCCGCTCGGTAACTGCATAATCCTACCTCGGCACGTCAGGCGGGCCCGTGGAAGGCTCCCGAAACACACCGGCTGCTGATATTCCGGGATAACCTTGCCAGTCCGGACCGGCCTTCGCAATGCCAGGCCATGCTCGCATCTGAATTACCAGCACCGTTGGCAATCGTTAACAACCTGGCTGGTGCATGTGAAGCTGAAAACATTATAAATAGCAGCCTGCAACAGGTATCTGTGCAGTTAAGATGGCGTGCCAATAAATTTCCTCGAGCCTTTTGACACTGGTTCGATAAGAAAGGACCATGCTCATATGACGTGCAGCTGTCAGACTGATGTCTCCAGTCTGACAAAATGAAAAAAATGCGCCGTTATATGTCATCATTCGCTGATATCGACGGCATGCGTACCGTGCCGAACTCGCTGTTGTGGAGACAGGCACCATTTCTGAGACAAATGGATGTGACCTCTGACGTCATCTGTGAAGTGCAATAATCGCTTTAACTGCGAGTGCATGGCCAAAATGACGTCAGGTGAGAAACCTGACGGAGTAATTGACGCGTCTCGACACAGTCGTCTCCAGCGACCTTGATGCGTCTACCCAAGTGATGTCCGTCCTATTGTCCTGCAGCAAGCCCAATCTATTACGGTGTCTTCTGCGGCCGGGAGGCGTTCTGGACACGAGGGGCCTTACTCGCGTCACGTCCCCGGACAGCCCGAGCGACACCGACCCGCTGCGTGGCAGGCCGGGCGGGCAGGGGCACACACACGCCTGCCCGCGGTGACCCGAGGCCGGCACGGCGGCGGCGGCGGTGACGTGTGTGACAGACCGCGGGACGGTGCCGGCGGTGGCGGACAGGATCCCGCCGCGGCCCGGACCGACACCGGCGCCGCAGCGGAGCGGGAGGTGAGCCGAGCTGGCACGGCTGCGGCGGCGGCGGCGGCGGCGTGTACCAACAGACGGCGGGACGGTGCCGGCAGCGGCGGACAGGATCCCGCCGCGGCCCGGACCGACACCGGCGCCGCAGCGGAGCGGGAGGTGAGCCGAGCTCGCACGGCTGCGGCGGCGGCGGCGGCGGCGTGTACCAACAGACGGCGGGACGGTGCCGGCAGCGACGGACAGGATCCCACCGCGGCCCGGACCGATACCGGCGCCGCCGCGGAGCAGGAGGTGAGCCGAGCTCGCACGGCTATTGTGGCTAGCGACGTCTCTGGCCCAACGCCACGCTCCCATGCCCAGATTCAAACCTTGCGGGTTTGCGGGGAGAGCAAAAATGTGAATGGGGAGTGTGTCACGTCTAGTAAACGGCGAATGAACCGTGTGAACGGTGCCGTACCAACACCAGCCAAGATGCACAAATAGCAACAAATGGCTGACGGGGGTTGACTAGCACCGGCGCTGGTTTTCCATGTATTCATTGAAGAATGGCTGCGTGCCTGCTGTTCTGGTACCGTGGTACCAGAACAGCAGTGGTACCGCCACAGTCCTGATGTCGCTCTCCTCATGTCCGTTAGTGTCACCGATATTAATAGTGCCAATTCAGCGCCGGCTGCCGAAGCCTTGGCACCAAAATCCTGCATTCCCAGCGGGTACATTTTTTCGCAAACACATACGGCTGTCTCAGCCTCACTTTGTACTTACGCGTCTGCGTATGGGCAGACTCGCGAGCGCATGCGCACTGTGTGTGTGAGCGCCTGTGCACCCGCCACGCGGTGCCACGCGGTGCAGAGCGGAGTCTGGCGCCGCTGCCCGCCGGGGGGAGGGGAGGAGGGGGCTGACCTGCACCAGATCGGGCTGCAGCGGGGCGGCGAAGTGTTGCCAGTCCAGCAGCTGGTCCATACCGGCCAGGCGACGGCCCGAGCCGGCCTCCGACGGGCCCGCTGCCGACCAGAGGCGCATGCGCAGTGTTAGCCCAGTGCCGTGGTCTGCGAAGCAGTTAACATTACGGCCAGTGCCAGGTCTGCTCGGAATCAGTCCGAGGTTAGCTTGAGCTCATCACTGGCCGGCCAGCTTGAGGTCAGTGTCCGATCAGATCAGGGGCCATGTCAGGCCAGCGCCGGGTCAGCCCAGTGACCGATCAGGCTCGTGCGAGGTCAGTGTCCGGTCAGATCAGGGGCCATGTCAGGTCAGCGCCGGGTCAGCCCAGTGACCGATCAGGCTCGTGCGAGGTCAGCGTCCGGTCAGGGGCCATGTCAGGTCAGCGCCGGGTCAGCCCAGTGACCGATCAGGCTGGTGCGAGGTCAGTGTCCGGTCAGATCAGGGGCCATGTCAGGCCAGCGCCGGGTCAGCCCAGTGACCGATCAGGCTGGTGCGAGGTCAGTGTCCGGTCAGATCAGGGGCCATGTCAGGTCAGCGCCGGGTCAGCCCAGTGACCGATCACACTGGTGCGAGGTCGGTGTTCGCCGACACGCTCGAAACGGACGCAGTGGTGCGCAACATGCAGACACGCTTCAATAGGTTCACATGACGGACGACAGGGACGACACCTGCCGGTGAATGTACAAACAAGCCAGAGAGAGACGCCAATCGTCCGAAGCGGCGCCTGGCACCTCTAGGAGGGTGCTTTATCCGGTACTGACCAAACACGCACGGACGTGCCTCTCCGGCCGAGGGGACGGGGGAGGGGGGAGTCGAGCCAGCGCTATCCAGGCGACTGACCTAGCTGGCAGGGCCGCTGGAGCGGCTGCTCGGCGGCAGGGGCCGACACCGGGCACGGCCCGCCGGCCAGGTCACACCCGCACGAGAGCAGATCGTGCGTGCAGCATTCGGCGTCCTCCTCCAGCGAGAACAGGTCCTGGCAGCAGCGCAGCGCCGCCACCGGTCAGCGGATACCCTCGGTGAGAGGGAGGCTTGACAATACTCAGACGCGGTACAGCAGGTAACGGAAACGTAGGCAAAGGAGAACACAGCAGAATAGCACAGCACGACACGTCAGTCAGCTTAAGACAAAACAAGAAATCACAATAACTTTCCTGTCGGACGGCCCGTGCTACATTGCTTCGGAGATGGTGATGAAATAGCTCCACGCGGCGCTACATCCCACAACGTGAGGACAACCGGAGACTTTGACACGCTTCGGAGGACACAGCTCGACAGTACGAGAGGAGTGCTGGCAGCACAGCAACGCTCAACCAAACCACCAACGCTCCAGCACCGTCGTCCAGTGACACTGCGGAGCGCGCGGCCGGCGCGGCGCCGCCGCCCGGCCCGCGACCGCCTGTCCGTCCGTCCCCAGCCGGCGCCGGCGCCGGCGCGTGCCCCGCGGCGTCGCTCACTGACCCGCAGCTCGTCTCGGCTGAAGTGGGCGGCGGAGCGCTGGTCGGCGTCCACCACGGCCGCGCTCAGGCCCTGCTTGCTGACCTGGCGCTGGTAGATCTTCTCCTCGATGGTGCCCGTCGTTAGCAGTCTGGCCCAGCCGAGGCGACGCGGTCAGCGGAGACACGCGACATGGCGACGGCGCCCAGCAGACACGCTCAGCACAGCGAGAACAGCAGAAACGTACAGCATAGAGAAAATAACAGACACGCTCAGCACAGCGAGAACAGCAGACACGCTCAGCACAGCCAGAACAGCAGACACGCTCGGCACGGTGAGAACAGCAGGCATGCTCAGCACGGTGAGAACAGCAGACATGCTCAGCACAACAAGAACAGCACACATGCTCAGCACGGTGAGAACAGCAGACACGCAGCACAGCGGAAACAGACACACTCAGCACAGCGAGAACAGTAGACAGATACTAACCCACCACAGTCGGCGTTCAGGAAACACAGTACAGATGAGACAGAAAGGGCAATCACCGACTAAACGCAGCCAACAGTCAGAAAACACATCACATCTAAGGAAAAACAGCGGACGAAAGTACCGTGGTTACCTTTTCAAAACTAGGTTGATTCCCAATGACTTGCATGGGTAACTTTGGGTTCAGAATACTTGTCAAGCATAGCTTGTTGCGTGTACCCTGAACCCACCACCCAAGTCGTGCCATCCAATTCAACGGGTTTCCAAGCAGAAATGCGGAGGGTTTACGTGCCATACAATACTGCGACACGGCCATTCCGGCCCTGGGTTGACCCTCGTTGGCAAAATGCCGCCTGACTTTTCCATATCAGCCGGGCCAAACAATGCGCCTGCTCTGGGACTCGCACCCAGTGCCGCCGGATTACGACTCCAGCGTCATTTTCCCTAGACCACGAAGACGGCAAAACAAGTCACGAATGTACTAACTGCTTACGTAACGCGGATGGGATAGGTTCCCAACACTCGGCTTCCAACAATCGGATTACACAAAACGAACTCAACCAATGCAAGACATGAGCACACCTTTCCTATTCGAATTGCTGTCTGCTCGTTCCGATCAGAGCCGGCGCATGCCCCGCACACCACCGCCTCCGCCCGGCCCGGTCAGAGCCGACGCATGCCCCGCACACCACAGTCTCCGCCCGGTCCGGTCAGAGCCGGCGTATGCACCGCACACCGCCGTATCCGTCCGGTCCGGTCAGAGCCGGCGCATGCCCCGCACACCACAGTCTCCGTCCGGTCCGGTCAGAGCCGGCGCATGCCCCGCACACCGCCGTCTCCGTCCGGTCCGATCAGAGCCGGCGCATGTCCGGCACACCACCACCTCCGTCCGGTCCGATCAGAGCCGGCGCATGCCCCGCACACCACGGCCTCTGTCCGGTCCGATCAGAGCCGGTGCATGCCCCGCACACCACAGTCTCCGCCCGGTCCGGTCAGAGCCGGCGCATGCCCCGCACACCACGGCCTCTGTCCGGTCCGATCAGAGCCGGCGCATGCCCCGCACACCGCCGTCTCTGTCCAGTCCGATCAGAGCCGGCGCATGCCCCGCACACCGCCGTCTCTGTCTGGTCCGGTCAGAGCCGGCGCATGCCCCGCGCACCACCGCCTCCGCCTGGTCCGGTCAGAGCCGGCGCATGCCCCGCACACCGCCGTCTCTGTCTGGTCCGGTCAGAGCCGGCGCATGCCCCGCGCACCACCGCCTCCGCCTGGTCCGGTCAGAGCCGGCGCATGCCCCGCGCACCACCGACTCCGCCCGGTCCGGTCAGAGCCGGCGCATGCCCCGCACACCACCGCCACCGTCCGGTCCGATCAGAGCCGGCGCATGCCCCGCACACCGCCGTATCCGTCCGGTCCGATCAGAGCCCCTGCACCCGCGCCCGGTGTCCTCGGGCCGCCACACCTGTACACGCGGGTGGTGTGCCTCTGGCCGTCGCGCCAGACGCGGGCCAGCGCCTGCAGGTCGTTGGCAGGGTTCCAGTCGAGGTCGAACAGCACGATGGACGAGGCGCCCACCAGGTTCAGGCCCACGCCGCCCGCCTTGGCCGAGAGCAGGAACACGGCTGGAGCGTGGGGCGCGGTGAGGACAGAGGGAGACTGACGTGCTGCAGAGGAGACACGCCTGGGAGGTATGCGACGTGTGCTCACAATGCAGCAACAGCACTCATGGGGTACGAGATATTGGACACTACCAGTCAAAGCAGAGGCATTATAGCTCACGTAAAAACGGAAACTAAGGCCACGGAACATGCAGGGACGATTGGTGAGCAGAAATTACAGGATCGCACCATACAGTTTGTGCTTTGCATCGATTGCAATGGTGAGAATGAAAGGCTAAACAGAAGTACAAAGTATTCTAACGCATTAAATGCAACGAAGTCAAGCGATGTATTTATGAAAACTACATCCACAAATCGGCCTATTCCCATATTACCCTCTGTTGAGTATGAGCTGTTGAACTGATCAACCAGCGACTGTCTCTTGGTGGAGGGAGTGCTGCCATCTAAGCGAAGGAAATTCAACTGATGCTGCTGACACAGCTTCGCTAGCAGATCAAGGGTCTGAAACACGAGCGGCACCAGGCACATAATAGCAACAAAACAAACGCACCATTTTCAAAACATATTGGTACTTGGTCTCATCCTGATTTAAAACTTAAGCCTCATGGACTGTTGAGGCCTGTCTCAACAACTAACTTGTCTCAATAACTCGTTCACAGCCCATAAACACCTCCCCTTAACAACAGGACTCTAAGGATATTTGTGGTGCCTTTCCATGTGGTCTTTCCAGCCGGTCCCACTGCTGGCCCAAGCCAGTGGTCAGTGCAGCAGATGACCAGGGCAGCGTCCTGGGAGCCCACGACACCGAGCCCGTTGTCGCGGAGCAAGGAGCGCAAGTACACCCTGACAAGACAGCGCGGCACACCTGTGTGTAGTAGGAGATGAGCACGATTTTCTGGCGGCGGTCGGCCCGCCGCAGGGCGTGCAGCAGGCTCGCCAGCACCGCCATCTTGCCAGAGTCGGTCGCCGATAGCCGGGCCTCACTGAAGCCCTCCGGAAACCTCAGCTGCAGACTGTTGAGCGCGCACGACTGGCGAGCACAGTCAGAGGGTCAGACGCGGACAGGGGGTCAGGCGGCACGACTGGTGGGCACAGTCAGAGGGTCAGACGCGGACAGGGGGGTCAGATGGGGCTCTCAGAGACCATCGCGGGTCTTCAGAGGCTCTCAGAAGTTAACCACGGTGTTCGAAGTTGGCCAGCCGGCGCGTCAGGACAGAGAACCGAGAGCTTGCTGGTGCGCACGGGCAAATCGGAGAGCGGGAGGCCGACCAGCATCGCTCACCGGATGAGAATGGAGCGTGGGAGCTAGGTCGGCAGGGGCGGGCGCAGGGGAGGGAGAGGAGAGCTCGCGGCTCTTCGGAGTGCAGGGGCACACTCGCCGGGTGGAAACAGCCGAACCGCAGTCCACATCCCGGACCAGCGGCCGACCCCCCGACGACTCCTCGGACCAGCGCCCCATCGGCACCCCGGACCAGCGGTCGGCACCGCGGCGGCCGTCGGCGGACGCACCTCCTGCTGCTCGGCGGCCAGGAGCAGCGCGGGGTGGCTGCAGAGCTTGCGCAGCAGCGATATGAAGACCAGGTGGCCGGCGCCGGCGTCCGAGCTCCCGGCCGACAGCAGCTGACGCAGTTCGCGCGACTCCAGCACCCGGCTGTACAGCTCCACCTGCCGGGACCACGCGGATCGCCGGTGATCATTCATGATCATGGGTAACTCATTAATGGTTGATGATGCGTGTCGGTAGTGGTGATACGGATCAGGGGTGTGCATTGTGAGCCATGAGCCGTGTGAGCTTATGGGTCAGGAGAGTGGGTCATGGGTCAGGAGAGTTTTCCAGGGATCAGCCCTCGGTCCTTTTTTATTCGCAATTTTCGCCAACGACATCCGCCTGCACGCGCCAGACGATCACGTGACCCAGCACGCTGATGACGCCCCAATCCTTAAATACGATGCCAGACGCAACCTTCCTTCTCTCATCCAATGCATGGAAGCCACCCTGTCTTCCGTGTAATCATAGTTCCCTGTCCAAGGTCTCGTTTTCAACGCACCCCAAGCCGACGAACTCCGTCTCCTTGGCACCAGACAGAACAACCGCGGACTTTCCCTTGTCAGCGTACGGGTTGTTGGAGGGCCCGTGCGGGAGAGCCAGACCACGGTCACCTGGCCGTGCTTTTTGACCACCACCTGAGGTGGGACGTACACCACAGCGATTTAGTCCAAGACTGCACAAGCCTCCAGATCCGTCTTCGCCACCTGAGGCATTTCCTCCCACGAGTGCTGCTGACAACAGCGCCGCGTCTAGTCATCTCGCGCGTGAGATACTGCATTTCAGTTCATGGCCATGGATTAGCTGTTGATGACACCAGTCAAGTTAACTTCGCCATCAGAGTGGTTAACAGCTTCCGAAAGCACGACCACGTGTCTCGTGCGCGGAATGCCCCACACCTCGCTTCGCAACGCCACGTGTGTGATGTTTAAACCATTTTTATAGCGCATAAAGCCCGTGAGCGAGGTGAGCCTGCGAATCTTGCCCGCGTATTTCCAACATACGCCGACGCGCAGACCCGCAGGCGTACTACCCGCATGGATCGGAGCCTGCCCCCCCCCCCCCCCCCCCCTCCATCGGCGCTGCACACGGCGGCAGGACACCGGTCTTTCGCAATTTAATCGCATGCATGTGTTTGTCTGCGTTTATCCCTTACCACTTTCAGTCATTTTTGACTCAATGTTTTGTCCCTCGCACCAATGACACGTAAAAGCTACGCATTTTTATGTGGAGCGTCAGATGATAACGAGAACGTCAGCTGATAACGAGAGGAACGTCAGCTGATAACGGGAGGAACGTCAGCTGATAACGAGAGAAACGTCAGCTGATAACGAGTGGAACGTCAGCTGATAACGAGAGGAACGTCAGCTGACATCGGATAAGTAGGCCGGGTAGGGGACCGAGGGTCTAGAATGCCATCCTGGGATTTCAGCGCTGTCCTTACAAGTATCCCTGCAAATAGGCAGGTGTCGTGGGAGATGCGTGGGCAGAGACATGCATGAATACTCGCATGCTTACAAGCCGTCTTTTACGCCGTGACACAAGTTAACCAGCTTTTACGGGAGTGGTCTCGCCGCTCTCTTTGCATGGCGGTGTGGTCGAAAAGGACCTATGAAAAGACCTAGTAGCGAAAGTCGTGCAAAAATCTGTGCGTTTGTTCGGCAAAAAGGAACGAACTTTATTTTTAAAAAAAACATGCCGGGTATTTTTACTGCGAGGCCCTGGCACGTGCTATGACCCGGTTGATGTACAATCCTGGTGGTTCACAGCCACCTTTGACCGCCGTGAGCCCGGCCCCGTGCTCACCTGCAGCGGCGAGGGTCGGCAGAAGACAACCGTCTCCACCTTGGGCGGCAGGTACCGGTCCAGCACCTCCTGCGTGCGGCGCAGGATGAACCTGCCCATCGAAACAAGCGTAAAGTGGTGGCGAATGGAACGGACAGAAGTCACTGGTACCACCGCCCAAATGATGTCCGTCATACCTATACAAGTTAACAGTTACAAATGTCAGGGCAATGATGATATCAGCTCTATCAAAACACCAGCAGGTTGCACGGCGCGGTTCTTTGGGTTGTATTGCACGTTACACGGCGCTTCATTGTGCTCTGTGCCATAAATTCCGCCTGCTATAGGCATCTGTCGATTCCCGATCAGGTCATCCGCTCCAGCGGCAGACCATGGCCAGGCTGCAGGCAAACACAGTGCGCACAGGTACCAGCCCCCCCCCCCCCCCTTCCGGCAAAATTCAGGTCCAGCTGCAGGTCAGCAGTACTCTCCGCCAAAACGACCTAGATGACACTCGAACCGCTCGGAGTCGGAGAGTCGGAGACTACCGACTCTGGCACGGATACAGACCGCCCTCAACGCAACGGTGGCTGGATCATCCGCCCTTTCCCATCGGGGTGTTCCCAGCTGCCTGCGAGACGTCCCGCCAGGCGGTGCTGCTGCAGGGCGCCGGTCGCCTCACCTGTCGGTGACGGCGGCCAGCTGCGCGGCTCTCTCCTCGCCCAGAGCTCGCGCCGCCTCGGACGCGTCCGGCTGACGCCCCGCCACCACCGGCCGCTCAAAGTCGCGCCGGAACTCTGCCAACGTCCGCCGGTCAGCCGAGGCCGGCCGCTGATGGCGGGCTGACCGGGCTCACTCGTGGCCGCGGCAGTTCACACTCACGTACTTTGTTGTGGTTGTTTCTTTTAATGTTTCAAGGCTGCCACTACGCTAAGGGAGCTGAGCCTGTACAGATCCTTTGGAGAATTTGTCTTTGCAACCGCGGCGCTTGAGAACAATAGATTATTTACATTAAGCAAAATACCAGGACGGGACGGTGAGGTCGTTCTTCGCTGCGATAATGCAGGACTAGCATCATAGCTACACACTGGTAGATAGATGACATTCAAGTCCTAAAACTGTTTGCTCCTGAAGACTTGCAGGCTGGCGGATGGGTGAAAACCAGAAGACGTCAGGGGAGAAATAATTTTCGGCGATCGTAATCATATGGGTAGAGAAGGAAGAGAAAGGGGGTGGAGGCGAAAAGGCGCTTGACTAAGCCTAGCACCGGCAGTAACAGGTATAGCGCAGTGTGTCACCTCCTTTTTCCTTCTTTTTGCTTCCTTCTCAATTCACGTGATAATGGCGAACGCCTAAAATTCGTGCCCTACTGATTTATTCTGATCTTCACTCATCTACCACCTAACAAGTCTTCCGAAACAAACAGGTCAGTTTCTTTAGGACTTAGAGGTCACCTGCGCACCCGCAAGTATAATACCCTGTGTCGATGTTGCAGGCCGATGCCTTCATAAGAGCTGCACCCCAACGTTTTCTAGAACATCAACACCCAAAACCAGAGACCACCACGGGTTAAGCTCCGGTTAGAAGCGAGAATTATTAACGTTAATAGCGTCACTCATTGGAACCCTAGACCACAGAGCACGTGTCTGAGCATTCGCTCGGCATTTTTCGGCAAAGTGACATTGAACATCACGAAAGAACTCGGCTCATCATGCTTAACACGCAGCGTCCTGGCCATGTTCCAATGTGGGCAGAGATAAAGCCAAACATGCCCCGAGCCCCGCTTACCACTGACGGAGCCCAGGACCCCAGGGCTCACGAACTGGACCAGCGCGAAAAACTCCAGCAGGTCGTTCTGCACGGGGGTGCCAGTCATGATGATCCGGCGAGGGCAGCAGAGCGAAGACAGCGCCTGTGTCGATGACACGTGAGGCCGAGTCACTGTACAGCCCATACGGCGGCACGTTATCTTAAGACACATCGGACATATGGGCGCACCATAAACGCGTTATGCAGCACACACACACATCTCCGACGGTGATGTAAATGACGTCATCCTGGTCACAATAGGTTCGCACGCGCATACGAATAGATATAGGTGAGTTGATCGCATTCACGGATATTCGTCAAAACAAAGACATCTATAGCTGGTCTTTAAAGAATGGTCTTTCTCGACTTTAAATATCTTATAGTAATAATGATGGAAGGTGGGCATCGTCATCATTCAATCCAAGCATCGTGAGGCATAGGAAGCGAAGCAAGCAAAACAATGCTGGGTAAAGTGCTTGGTGATGGCGGCGGGCCGCTGACCGTGGCGGCCTTGATGGCGGAGTTCTTGAGCCGGTGTCCCTCGTCGCAGACCATCAGATCAAACTGGCACTGCTGCAGCCGCTCCAGGTTGCGCACGGCCATCTCGTACGAGACGATCAGCACGGGCGACAGCCGGCCGCCGACGAACTCCCGCACGGAGTGCGTCTGAGGCGGCCGTCCAGGGGGCGGTCAGACGTGCGGCCGCCGCCACGACAGCGTCCGGTCGGTCAGACGTGCAGCCACCCAGCGTCCGGTCGGTCACACGTGCAGTCACCCAGCGTCCGGTCGGTCACACGTGCGGCCGCCGCCACAGCGTCCGGTCGGTCAGACGTGCAGCCACCCAGCGTCCGGTCGGTCAGACGTGCGGCCGCCGCCACGACACGTCTGTTACGTGCTGGCGCGCTGTAAACTCGGAAATCTTTAAAAACAGGATTTCAACCAACAGTAAGAGATATATCAGCATTGTATTGCGATAGAGGTCGGCGTCTAAAAACTCTGTCGTAGTCGTATCGTATCCAGCTAGCCTCCGACATGCTATGAGGGTTAGAGCACACTCCACTGCATCAGCGATCACGTCCGAACTCCGCATGTCGCACATCCACGACACTAGCACATACTGATCACAACAACTTCTTTTTGGACTTTTTCACCATTTTTTAGGTCCGCAGTATGAAGTGCATTGAAGTTTAACACAAACGTTGGCCAGTCAGGACAAAACAAGGGAAGAGCTGCCTCATCTGCGGTCCCACTCGCTCGTCCTGTTCGGCAACACAGCCAATATTGGCTGTTGAAGATATTATTGATGATCATGATGACTGGGGTTTTATTAGATGATTATATATTATGGAAGATATATATTAAAGATGTTATATGATGGAGGTATTGACGCAATTTGTTTTCTAGCAAATTGTGGTATGTCCTCATCATTGCCTGAAATAAACAACTTGCATCATCATCATGTGCATCACTTCAAAGTCCAGACCTTTTACATACCAGGCGAAAGGGCAGTAATCACTGTTAGCTGCTGTATAAGGCAATATTAAATCAACTCGAGACCCTTTTCGCCCAGCAGTTGTCCTGCTTCATCCCGTCGGGACAGGCAGACCACCCGCCGCGCCGGGACAGACAGACCACCCGCCGCGCCGGGACAGGCAGACCACCCGCCGCGCCGGGACAGACAGACCACCTGCCGCGCCGGGACAGACAGACCACCTGCCGCGCCGGGACAGGCAGACCACCCGCCGCGCCGGGACAGACAGACCACCTGCCGCGCCGGGACAGGCAGACCACCCGCCGCGCCGGGACAGACAGACCACCTGCCGCGCCGGGACAGACAGACCACCTACCGCGCCGGGACAGACAGACCACCTGCCACGCCGGGACAGACAGACCACCTGCCGCGCCGGGACAGGCAGACCACCCGCCGCGCCGGGACAGACAGACCACCTGCCGCGCCGGGACAGACAGACCACCTGCCGCGCCGGGACAGGCAGACCACCCGCCGCGCCGGGACAGGCGGACCATCCCAGGACAGGCGGACCACCTGCCGCGCCGGGACCGGCAGACCATCCGCCGCGCCGGGACAGGCAGACCACCCGCCGCGCCGGGACCGGCAGACCATCCGCCGCGCCAGGACAGGCAGACCACCCGCCGCGCCGGGACAGACAGACCACCCAGCACGCTGGGACAGGCGGACCATCCAGCACGTCCCACCTGATCGACGGCGAACACGGACAGCCGCTCCTTGCCGAGCCACTTGTGGAACTCCTTGACCCAGTTGCCGACAAGGCTGGACGGGGTGACGACCAGCACGCGGCGGACGGCAGGCTCGCCGCCGAACGGGCCCTGCTTCAGCAGCGTCCTGCGCAAGGTCGGGCCGTGACCGGTCAGCAGGCGCTGGCCGCTCCGGCCCCACCACCGCGGCTACCGAACACACTGACCGAGTCCCACGTCCACTACGGCGTTAGAGATGTTCTAACAGCGACTAGCAGATATCGACCGCGGCCTACGCGTTAGGTAAGTCGGGCAGAATGATGAAATAAACTATTTTCAGACCCAACAAACTCACAAAACATTGAAAGGCCACCGTGTGCGTCACCAGACGCATTGACATTGAGAGATCCATCAATGTTGAAAGATCCATCGGACATTGAAAGATCATTTTACATTGAAAGATCCACCGGTGTGCTAGCAGACGCAATGCACAGACAACGGATGGTCCCATCTGACCAGGGTCAATCGCCAAACAGCCGGCAAGCAGCGACTGCTCTCCGCCTCGGCTCGCCGTCCACTGACCAGACGAGCCCGATGCACTGCAGCGTCTTGCCGAGCCCCATCTCGTCAGCCAGCACCGCGCCGCGGCCGAGCTCCGAGGTGAAGCCCATGACGCACTGGTAGAGGAAGAGCAGGCCGTCCCGCTGGTGGGGCCGCAGGTGCCGTGACACGTGCGGGTCCACCACCACGTCCACCAGCGGGCGCCCCTCCGAGTTGTGCTTCCACTGGCGGCCGCGGGCGCAGGCGGTGAACGGGGGCCCGTAGGCACAGACGGTGAACGGGGGCCCGAGGGCACAGGCGGTAAACAGGGGCCCGCGGGGCACAGGCGGGGGCCCGCGAGGCACAAGGCCGGGCCCACTATCTACGCACAAAGCCTTGGCAGGAGTAAGACATCTTGACGTCTGTTTCAAGGACAGGGATCTGATCAAGAGGTGTTTGTGCATTGGGTCACTGGACACTGGGCGCATGGTTGCCCCGAGCGCACCTGATACTGAGCGGACGGCCGGGGCATGACGAGCGCCCCTGGCGCCTGCGGATCGAAGCGCGGCTGCACGGGGCCGCCGCCAGGTCGCCGCAGCGCCGCGCCCGCCAGCGGGCTGACGAAGGGCCGTGCCGGCGCCGCCGGCGGCGCGCGGACGGCGGTGGGCTCCTGCTCTGCCGGCGCCGCCGGGGACGCCGTGGCGCGAGACAGGTACTCCTCAGCACGAACCGAGTTCTGGATCTGAGGCAGGTGTGAAGAATGAGGGAGAGAGAAACCTGCACAAAATGCTGCAGCCGATTCTGAAGCGCCCAACTGAATGGCGCATAAGTCGGTGAGTTGTGAGATTCGGACGGCAATTAATCGCCGTTTGGCCCCAAAGCTGGGCAGCCTTAACGTTTAAGATGATTCTATTCCATCGAGCTGCAAAAGCAGAATCTCGCTAGCAAGAGCTCTGTTAGGTCGCACACATCCACTCTGTTCACTTCATTTCACTCAAATGACTGATTGCCATTTGAATGGAATAAAGTGAAGGCTGTTGTGATGAAGGCATTGTGAAGGCATTCTGCGGAAGACTGTTGTGATGGATCCAAACGGCGCAGTGCAAAGGGTGCAAATCCATATTCATTGATACTCGCTAGAAAGCAGCAGAAGTTCCATCAACGCCAGGTCCGATTTCTCCGATTTGCAACACAAAGTTCGCAATCAGCCTCACAACACAGCCACATGTCGAGGTACTTATCAACACCGGCCGCCGACACAATGCCGACGTCGGTCACTCGGCGGCAGTGAACGTCAGGACCCTGACCCTGCCGGCAGCGGCGGAGGCCGCGGAGCCGCTCCGACTGCCGCCGGCCAGCGCGCACTGACCTCGACCTCCTTGCCGCCGACGGTCAGCAGGTCACCATCGGAGAGGTCCTCCAGCTCCTTCACCTTGTAGCCACTGCCCTGGCCGATCACCTTCCGCTCCGTGTCCTGAGGCAACGCGGACGCCCTGAGGCGGTGGCGCGCCGAGGCGGTCGCGGCAGCCGCCGGCCACACACATCGCGGCCCACAGTGGCCGTGAGTGTGTGTGTAGCCGCGACACAGTAACACAGCTACGGCTGACAGAGCCTGAGGCGACGAACAGTGCGCATGCACGACGGCGTGCCCTGAGACACCGGTCTTACCAGCAGGACCACGCGCCGGCGGTGCACCTCCAGAACGGCGTCTCCTTCCCATTTCTTGTGCTTTCTGGCCGACTTCTTGCACCATATGACGTCAAAGTACCTAGAATATCCAGGATGGTGATACTTCACCTGCGGTTTATTACGAAATAAGTAGCAAACAGCAGGTAACAATGCAAATGGTCTCGAATGCCATATGTGTTATTCTGCAACGCGGTCGCACACAGGCACTGCGGACGGCACGATTGGAACCGTGCGAACGGACCAACACAAATCAGATAATGTCTAAGCAGGTAAATGGAACAATGCTGCACAGCAAAAAAAACAGTTGGTTCATAACACCTTGATATGCTGAGATAGTAATGATTTATTGCAATATCATGAGACAAAAACAAGGCAAACGCTTTTTAATCCTTTGAAATACCTGGGTTTGTCCGATCTTTCTGCTATGACTGAGTCATTTTCACTCGTATTGGTCTGATCTGTGAGCAGCATAGCTTTCTGCTTTATATTCGTAACTTGCGGCGAAATGGTTGCCCCTGGCCGAGATATCTGTTGGTCATCTTGCTGCAGTGATGGTATAGTCATGGAAGACAGGGCAAAAGGAAACTTTTCTTGACTGTGGGTGTTGTCTGTTGTCTGGTCCATGACAGGATGATCCAAAATGCTGAGGATCTCTGTGAGTGGTCGCCTGCATTCTGCTGGTCTTGATGCTTGGGCTTTTGTCTCATCAGCATAAGGCACTTCTGGCTTCTTAGTTTTGACTATTGACACAGCTGAAACACAGAAGTCGAAACTGATGTTTACACACCAAATACTGTTCAGAGCAGAAATCATAAGCATGCAGCATAACCCCTAAAGATGTGCTTTAATCATAGTACAATAACAAAGGCATCATGCAAGTTGGATCCAATACAATAATAGGTAGTGGGTTTAGAAGAAGGATGTGATGTGGTGGTGATGGGTGTTTTGGGGTGCACAGACGGCTATGGTCATGTTGTGCCCCCAGACAAAGGGAAGTTTGTGAATATGCATGTGATGGCAAAGGCCAGACCAATTCCTCTTTCAGTGATATCAGCCAGGAGCTGTTGAATCTTGACCACCAATTTAGTCATGACATTTTTCTCATGTTAGCTCCATGTCAGTATACATTATCATCAAATATGTCATGTTACACACAGCAGAATGACACCACATGATACACCATAAGAAAATTGATGGACCCCAAGTCCTTGGCTAGTCCTGCCCAGATGCATGACCAAAGGCAGCCTTGGAATGTGTCCCTACTGACCATGCATCTGTGAGACATGTATTCAATGTGTTAACATTCTATAAATTCAGAAAAGGATGAAATTGGAGCCTTCTTATGATAGTAATTATTCCTGATAGATCAGAATTAAAAAGAAGCAATGCATGCAACTATAGCTGTGCTGGATCTTACATTTCACATATTCCTTTTCATCACGAACACCCTGCACTGCAGCACGGGGTGCCTGGCACGCAAATGGTGTGCAAAACTTCCCCTTTTTGTTGACAGACCCCAAAGATGGTGCTGAGGACCTTCTCATTTGAATAACTTAGGGACCTTTTCGGCAAATGGAAAAATCGTCGCGGACGGGCTTCACCAGACTGAAGAAAGGTCACAATTCCAATTATTTTATGGAGACTGAAGCCCAAGAAATTACTACGTAGCCACTGGTCATAAAATAGGCATAACTTGAAATATCCCGCCGAATCGTGCGTGTATTTTGCCTTCAGCGCGCCAGAGAGGCTTCAGTAGTTTCTGCACATCAGCTCATAGCACGCTTAACGCACCATGCAAAAAATAATTGTTCCCTTAAACCACTTACAATTATAAAATCAAAAGTAAAAGAAATGTTTTTGTCAACGACTTCTGACAGAGATCTGCTAAAGGAACTCTTTACACTGGGCTACCGCCAGGTGGCGGGCGGCCGTCCGATCTGCGAGCGGCAGCAAGGTGCACCCAAGCAGACGCACATTGCCACATGACGAACCGCTGCGTATAGCAGACACGCGGCGCCAATGTAAAAGCTGAATAGGGGCCAGAATGAAATAAGCGCTCCCGCAAGAGCAACTGCGACCGTCATATCATCACCCTCCAGCCCAAATATTCACTTTTAAACACCGTAAGAACGACAGCCTCTGTGTCCGTGTGCAAGCGGCCTGGGCTGCTGACGGCCGGCTGGTTGATATTTGACAATGCTAGCAACGGATCTCCTGGCGAGTTAGCTGTAATACCGCCCGCACTGGTACAAACGAAGCACGTGTGCATGCACGTCTAAATGCCAGAACCCTGACCGTCTCCTCGCTTTCGGGTCCCAACGCACGCATTGTGAGGCGCAGCTTCGGGTAGATTACCCCAAGTACAGTATGGGACCTTCTTGCAGGATTGATGCAAGGCCGGCCATAATGACACCAACGTGACATGTGTGTACGCACGTGACATATGGAGGCATGTGTCGACCATTCTATTGCTTTCGTGATTTAATATGACGTGCAAGCCACATGGGCTGCGGGCGGCCGCTCGGTCGATAATTGCCCTAAGTTCAACAACGGACCGCCTGATATGTTAGGTGCAAGACTGTTCAGATTGTTACAAACATGGCACGTGTGCATTTGTGTCAAATGAGGGACTACGTTTGCGACAGTCTGGGCTACTGCCCAGACTGTCGCAAACGTAGCACCTGTAAGTGAGTGTGAAAACTATTGAACGTGTGTTCAGTACTCTTTGGTTTTCTGGACTAAAACTGTGAAGTTTTTATTGTCAAAACGGCCTGAGTGACAAGCAGGTACGCGGCCGGGAATCGCGCCAGGTCAAGTAATGGAACTCCCGACAGGCTATGTCCAAGACCGTCCAAACCGCCACAAGCCTAGCACATGGCGCGCATGTGACATATGCAGACAGATGTCGACCATTTTATCGCTTCGGTGATGGGTACACCACTGCATAAGCGGTCTGAACGACTGGCGGTCGCCTGGTTAGAAAATTGCCTCTGTTCCAACAACGGACCTCCCTACAAATTGAGCTCAAGACCACCCAGACTGGTGCAAACGTGGCACGTGTGCATGCATGTCCAAATGCCTGTGCTGTATCGACCGTCTCATCGTTTTGCAGCACCAACTCACACATTGTGGGGCGCATTTTCGGCCGGATTGCTCCAAGGCGATCATGGGACCTCCCTGCAAGCTAGATGCAAGGCCTGCCAAAGCGGCACAAATGTGGTAAGTGTGCACGCATGTGACATATGGAGACATTATTTCACTATTCCATCGCCCTGGTGATTGAATACGTCATTGTACAAGCGGTCTGGACGGCTGGGGCCTGCCGGTCGATGATTGCCAACTCCAACAGCGGATCTCCCGGCGCACTCTCCTTTCCGGCCGGCTGCGTCCGGTCACTGCTAGACCCGGGTCACGTGATGGCCCGAGGTACCGAGATCAGCGATGAGAGGTGAGATAGCTGGCTAATACAACTTTGGTCACGCGGTACCTGGCGTGTGGCTGGGCCCGCTGGCGGACGGCAGCGACACTGGCAACTGAGGTGCAAGACCGCCCAAACTGACACGAACGTAACGTGTGGGCCTGTAGGTCCAAATGTCACCGACTTGCTCATCGCTTTTGTACCAACTCACGCATTACGAGGCACAACCTTGGTCAGGCTGCTCCAACTACAGTAAGGGGCCTCTGGACAGTTTAGATGCAAGACAAGCCAAAACGGCACAAACGTGGCACAGGTGTACGCACGTGACATATAGAAGCATGTTTCGACCATTCTTTCGCTTTGGTGATCCGATATGCCACTGCGCAAGCTCCTTGGGCGACTGGTGGCCGCCCGGTCCATAACTGCTCCAAGTTTAATAGCGCCCCCCCCCCCCCCGACAAGTGAGGTGCAAGACTGACCAAACTGTGTAAACGTAACATGTGTAAATGTATGTGAAAAATGTACAACGTGCGCTCCGTATGCTTTGGCTTTCGGGATTGAGGCTGTGAAATTTGCATCGTCAAAGTAGTTTGAATGGCTGTTTGTTACGCGGCCCCAAATCACCCCAAGTCCAGCAACGGACCTCCTTGCGGTGCAAACGCGGCACGCGTGCATACAAGTGCAAATGCCAGAGCTACACGGACCGTGTCCTCGTTTTCGTGCCCAACTTGCACATTATGAGGCGCAGCTTCGGCTAGATTGCTTTAGGTCCAGTATGGGATCTCCCTGCAAGCTGGCAGCAACACCGGCCAAACGGCGCAAACGTGACACATGTGCACGCATGTGACATGTGGAAGCATGTGTTGACTGTTTCATCGCTTTCGGCCATAGGCTTGGCAAGCTTCCACTGTAAGTGTTCTGAGTGACAGGCGGTCGTCAGGTCGAGTATCGCCGCATGTCCGCAGCGCGCCTTCTTGCAGGCTAGATACGTTGCCGCCCGAACACGTAATAGGAGGGTTTTAGCCTCTCCCCGCTCTTTGAAAGATAAAAACGCCAAAGCCGGGGAAGCACATTGTTTAGTTGGGGGGAGGGGCGAAAGTTTTCGGAATTTTTCACGGTTTTACCTCTGAACTCTTATTGCACAACTGAGCCCATGCAGGTTGCTTGAGAAAGCCGTCTTCCTCTCACCACATTCTGAAATCTCATCGCCGCCTCTCGCTCTAGCCGAGTTGGATGGAAGACGGCCATCCTCCAAAGTAATGCGTGGGGAGGCCTTTCTGGTCCCAGACGGTTCCCCGCCGGCGCTCCGCTCACGCGAACGGCATGTTCGGCCGAGGCTACCGTCAGCCTCGGCCGAACATTTATTGACACTTTTTTGAATATTGACACCTTAGAATCGGTTTTAGGCGGAAAGCTTGGCACGAGATGCTCACCTAACCTATCCCAGCACCTGATTTCTCCCAACATTTCAGCCACTTAAATTGGCTTTCCCGACGCCAAGGATCAATGTTTTCATCGCCCGATATGACCATGGCGGAAAAATAACGGTCCATTGCAAGTCTTTACGGTATTGCAGTGTAGTAACAAGCTTAGAGTTGGGTGAAACGCACAGAAAACATCTTAGTAAGAATATCTGATAAGATCACTGGGAACAGGTCTCGTTTATTGTTGACGGATGGCTGTCCTGGGCGCAAAAAGGCAGCTTTCTCCCGAATGGCTTGTACAATGGCATGCTCAATCACAAAAGCGAAAGAATGGTCGACACATGTTTCCATATATCACATCGGTCACACGAACCAGACTTGCGCCGTTTTTGCCGGTCTTGCTTTCCGCCTGTCGGGAGACCCTTTACTGGACCTCGTGCGATTCCCGGCCGCGTGGCCGCCTGTCGCTCACATCGTTCTGAAAATGAAAACTTCACAGTTTCAGATCCGAAAGCCAAAGCCTAATGAGCTGCACATGTCCATCATTCGACACACGTGCACACGTGCTATGTTTGTAACAGTTTCGGCAGTCTCGCACCTAACTTGCCTGGAGGTCCGTTGTTGGACCGCGGACAATTTTGGACTTGGCGGCCGCCAGTCACTCAGAGTATTTAAAAAATAGAAACCCGAAAATTCTAGTTCCGAAAGCGATAAAGTGGGCAACACATACGGCCATATGTCACATGCGAGCACATGTACCACATTTGTGTCGTTGTGGCCGGTCTTGCATCCAGCATGCAGGGAGGGTTTCGGCGCTTAAGTGCCCTTTGACCGGACCCCCAGGTCACCATCTTCTCCCCAGGATTATTGATTAAGCGGCGTCGAGTGGGGGAGGTTTGGCGTTGATCGATCTGATAGGCCCGGAGTATGGGGTGGTCAACATATTATGTTGGTCAATTGGTCCATCCCGGGATACTAATCACACCCTTAGCAAAGCCTATAACGAGGTTCCAGAGTTCAAACAGGTGCCGTCAATGAAATGCCCCGGTGCGTCAGTTGGTTAGAGCGCCCGCCTCCCGACTCACCCACCCGTGGCGAGATGAGTTCGAGTCGCTGTAGGCGCTCGCATCTGTCCTTGACAGGTTTGGCCTCCGGCGGGCGGCAGCGGTCGCGATCAAGGTCAGCTGACGTCGGAGGGCTAGACGGACCGTGTCGACCATTGTGGGGCGTCAAGCCTTCGTCGCCAAATTCTGCCGTGGACTTGGAATCGCGCGATCAGATGGTGAGGGTCTGGGCTCACACAACAAGTACTGCTCAGCGTGAGTTCTAATCCCAGAATTCCATCCATTCGAGACATTCGGACTAAATCTTAAGGATGACTTGGATCATGACAAGGAAGGATGACATGACAATGGATCTACGTCTTGTATAACAAATGGTGTGATTTCTTCTCCACTTGGGCGCAAAGGACGGGTTTCGCGCCTTCCGGCCAGCTGTTCCGTACTCTATTCAGTTAAGCTTCGATTCAACCTCTTGATGAGGATGAAAGATAATGCTAGTGAAATGATACTGACTTACTTGAACCTTCACTTTACAAAGGCGTACTTTAAGCACAAAAACCCTACGAAATGACGCATGATAACAGTACTTTAAATTAGTAGCATTGAGTAAAATGCGCGGCGAACGATATCTGGCACACTAGCGTCATACCCTGCGCAAACATTACACACGAGGAGCAGCTAGCGTTTGCTTTCGTTAACGCACTAAACGTTTTGGGACGCGTTGTGCAGGAGGGCCTACGACGGCGGGGTAACGGACGGTGGGTTCCTAGTATTGAGAATTACAATAACGATAGGTTAAAGGACGGTTAGGTTCTACCCTGCCGTCCTATCAACAAGAGCTGTGATCCTACCGACTGGTGTGTGCGAATGCGTGCCCCCGTAGTGTATTGTCTGGAAACACATAAGTTTATTCGGGTTCCAAACGTTGGTTTAAGATCCTACCGTAGAGGTTTTGCGCCATTGTGCCTTGAATTCTGAAGCGTACTTCCGTAAACAGGTAGAGTTCTTGCTGAAGTCCAGTGGTGATTTCACTCAGTGTTCCTGGCGTTATACCGATGCGGTCTCAGAAACGGAGGATGGCCTTGCACTGGGCTGATGTATACACATGCATCCCTATAGATATATAGACATGTATATATATATATATATATATATATATATATATATATATATATATATATATTTACTGGTTCTTCACCTGGCCAAGATGCTTTATCAGGATTATCTCAAATTCACCTAGTGCCATTAACTTGCAGAGGTAGAGCATCACTTCCTGCCTGTTGTGAGTTGGCTTGGCTCACTGTGTATCATGTCATCATTGTGTTCCCCAGGACAAATTCACTAATGGAGCTTCCTAAGTTGCATGCATGTTGAATAGTGTAACCTGTCCAATAGATATGTTGATGATGATGATGATTTGGAGTTTTAGGATGCATCAGCTGCTGTAGGTCATGCAGCACCCATCAGTATATCTGTCAGGAGTGGTCAGCATTTAATAGTAACATGGTGTCTTGATACATTCTATAAGTGCAGAAGTTTCTGGTTTTAAGCTGCACCTGCTTTGTACTCACTTTTCCAGTGTTTAATATGTATTTAGTACCATAAATATAAAGTGCACTGCTGGGAAGGCTGCATTGAGGCAATGCACTGCATTTTACATGAATATATTTTTTGGTCATATATTTCAGAAAGCCATCTGCTGGACATTCCTTAAGCCTACAATGTTATGGCGAACACTTGGGTCAGCTGTTTTGCTGATCATTTTCAGGTCAACTTTCATGGATTTGTTCAGGGAAGACAAGGTTCAGGATGAGGATTCCAATGATTCTGGATTGGAAACATACCAGGAAGTAATTCACAGTGCTCCAGGAGATGAAAGCACCAACAGGGACCAGGATGAGATGCATGCAGGATCAAAAAGGTGAGCAACATAGTTTTCCTTAGCATTATGAGAAGCCTATCTGAATCTTATGAAAAATGATCCATGACAATGTTAAAGACCTTAGCAGGTGTTTTTTAATTGGCAATCTACAATCAATTCTGTATGCTATGATTGGATGTTATGTAATGCCTTTTTACTGGAAGCCCATCATCAAGCCATGTGCCCATGGGTGTCAGTAGTGTAATGGTTAACATGGTATGAACCATGTGTCATGAACCACCTGCACTTCTGGAAAAAGCAACCAAGAGGTAAGGTTTGATTTCTGCTGCCCTTCCTGCCAGGGTGGGAAGGCACCACCATAAAGGCCCAACAGCTGAGTATGTTGTAAAGCTCCAATGACTACAACAAAGCTATGGTAAATCAAAATAGTTTGTAGTGATTTATTTTGATGTCAGTATGGTTTTTTGTTGGGACAGGGGGCTGAAGTCGTCTTGACTAGGATATGGCACATTTTGGCCCCCAGTATGCCTTAAACTGTGCATTGGACTTTAATTCAAGATACACTGAAAGTGCATCTATGAGAGCATCAGTTTAATATATCATTCAATGACTGAATCTTTTGGATGGTTACAATATTGACATCAAGCTGCTTCTGACACCCGTGGTAGGGCAAGTTTACATGGTCACAATGTCTGCATCTGGCACTAGACAGTTTGAGGATATAGACAGGCAAAGGCATCATGCCAGCCCTCTAGGGCAGCCATGACTGGGACAGTGGGCAGAGCTGCTTTACGAATTCACGATTGAAGTCAGCAGGTATTGTGAACTTGAGTGCAGAATGATAGTTTATTGGTGCAGCCAGTTGAGAAGATTTCATGAATGCAAGGAAACACACCATGTTCGTTTTTGTATCAATAGACATGCATTACAAACATCAAATGTGACCAATTTTGACCAAGCAGAAGATTCGTGTTAATAAATTTATTGCGACTGAGACGTCAAACAAATTTGAAACCTGCGCTCGGCCGGGGATCTGAGACAATGGCGCTCAGCGCGGGGGAAGTTCACTTCCTCCCTGGGATCTCCAGCTTCCTGACGTCATATTAGAAAAACAAAGATACCATGTTGAAGGTCTCGTCAACTCATGAGGAATGCACACCAGTTTTTTACTTTATGCTAAATGTGATGACACCAGAGGTCACGAAACGTCAAAAACGGTCGTTCCGGTAGATGTCGTTAAAACCTGTGTTGACACGTTAAGGCGGAGAATGAGGGCACGAGAATAAGCTTTAACGCGCGCCGCGTGGCTGGTTGGATACCTTTTGCTCGGGTAGGGAGTCATTTGGACCCTCCCCCCCCCCCCCCCCCCCACTGAGCTCTCAGAAGCAAAAAGAGCTAGACACCCAATTCACAGGGTGTGTTGACCTATAAGTGAGCTCACTTGGTCAAAGTTTGAAGTCCCTAGGTCATGGCCTTTGGGTCAAATAAGGTCAAACAAGGTCAAACTCCAGGCTGGTGTCCAAGGTGCCCCAAAATCTAGATACCTGTTCTAGGCAAAATGTCACATGCTCATTAAAGGTCAATGACCTTGCTTGATCTTTCGAAGGTCATGGTGACCAAAGTCATACAGGACTGCTTTGAGTTTTGCATTTGAATAAGCAACAGATATTACGGTAGGCACTATGTTCCTAAAAGCGAAATCTTGACCTAGGTAACTTTACATCGGTAACCTATTCTGGCCTTTAAGAAGTCCATGGAAGATGTACAATGCGCTTCCTGTTACCAATAAATTTGACCTGAGCACCAGAATGTACCTCAAGCAGCAAGCTCCAGAGTAATAAAACAGATTTATTTTAACCTTGGTCTGACTCTCATACCTGACCCTAGGTCATTTGTTGTGTTGCCTCAAAAAGTATCCCAGAGATGTATGGCTTCGTCTAACACTCCGCTGTCGCATCAGATTGAACGATTCCCGGGAAATTGACTTCGTTGAATCCATGACCTGATTTTGACCTGCCGTAGGTCAGCGACATCGCAAGTTACACCTAAATTTTTGATACCAAACGATCTGCTATTCAATTGTCTACAACTGGGGAAAATTTGGCGGGACTACGCCGTGCCGTTCGGAAACCATTTCAGAAATATATTCGGGGGATCAAATTGACCCCCGCCCGAGCTCATGTTAAGACTGTAGTCCATTCCGACCATTTTTGTTCCCCCACAAGGGTCAGGTCAGATCAGGTGATCGTTCATTGTCCGCCGGCCTGCAAAAACGATAGTCTTTTCGCAATGCGCTTCTGACTAAGTTTATGTTATGAGGTGTAGCTGTGGGAAAAAGCTTTCCAGACACAACAATACCACTTTAGGTTGACCAAGACGTCGTCCAAGTTAACCTTGGTTAAACTTAGCTGAAACTTAAGTTGAAGTCACCCTGAGATGCACGACGCCATAGAAACGTCACAAGAATTCCGCGTCTTCGACTGTCATGTTGTTCGAGGCCAACAAAAACATGGCCGTTGAGTTCATTATCTGTTCAGTGTCTGGAGTACGTCAGCGCGAATTGTGGCATTAATGGACAACAGTTGCTTTCAGCCAGCTGACGCTTGAATCGGAAGTTTCTAACACAAACCACGTTTTTGACACATAAATTTGGGCAGTGCTGCTGGTTATGATGGGAATGAAGTTTGAAATCAAATAACTTAGGAATAGCGTCGTAACTGAAAATGCGTATGCAATCAAACATTGTATGTCTGGAAGATTGACAAGAATGCCATAAGAAAGTGCCAAGACACGCACAGATATGGGATGAACACAGGGTGAATGAAGGCGAGGATTGACGAAACAGATGTATGTCGATGACATGGCATGGGAACAGTAATTCTCTTTTCAAGGTGTTAAGTGCACACAGTAATTTTGTAGAACTTTTTTACGTTAAAAACTTCTCATTGCATTAATCCTTCTTGAAAGCTGCCATTATCAATATAAATTGGCATGGATGAAGTATGAGTCCCGACTGCGCTCTACATTAACATAGCAGTTGGCGTCTTGAAGCCTTCAAAGGTGCTTATTTCACTATGTCGTTATTTTCGTTCGTCTATTGGCCGCCGCCTAGCATAAGCTCTAAGGCCGAGGCCACGCGGCCTAAGGAGACCGCAACGTCGGGTATCATTTTTTTCTGGGACTTGTGAGCCCACACTTTCAAAACCATCCGCGCAATTTTTCTCACTCATCGATTCTGACTGAAGACAGGACATTCCCTTGTTACCACGGGCTGGTCATTGTGATACAAATCCGTGACCCCATTTCGATCTACGATTCACGTTCCTGGTGTCAGTTTATCTGCAGAAGCTAGAAAAAAAACTAGGATGGCGCCTGGATTCTATCGGCTTAGACAGGGCCGGCTAAACCATGGCTAATTGAATGGCGTCGGCAGATTATTACATGCAGTTATTTGACAGAATTATTGAATCGATTTTCAACACATTTAATCCGAAGTTGCGGACTACATGGATTTCTGGGATCAGAGCTCATGTTAAGCAGTACTTGTAGCGCGAGCCCTGACCCCTACCACCCGATCGCGTAATTCCAGGTCAACGGCAGAATTCGGGAACGAAAGTTTAATGTGCTGCAATGCTCGACACAATCCGTCCTGCCCTCTGACGTCAACTGACCTTCAGCGCGGTCGCTGCCACTGGCCGCAGGCTATAACTGTCAAGGGCAAATAGCGAGCGCCTGAAGCGACTCGAACCCACCCGCCACGGGTGGGTGGATCGGAGGGCACGTGCTCTAACCAAGTGACCCATCGAAGCAGACACAAAAGGGCGGGGCGAGATTTGTATTTGTATCGGTGACCACTCCTTTAAGATCCGATCAGTCTTTGGTTCAAAACTAAAAATGCAGTCAGGTACAGTTTTGAAAGCGGGCAAAATAGCAAAAAATGATTGCTGGCCTGCATAGTTTTAATGGCCAATCTGACGCTGCTTACATATGCGTAACAGTAATGCGTGAAGCCATTAGACCCAGCCTTACAGCCATTGGTCCAGGTTTTTCGACCGTTTTGTCTGCCCCAGCCAGCTCTGCTTGCCGTCCAAGTCATGGTCACCTCACCGCAACGTTCAAATGCCTATGCGTGTTCTCATCCTCGGGCTATTTAGTGCCGTGTGCAGAGGTAGTAATCACGTGACGTACCCGCCGGTCGGGAGGGTCGTATTGGCAGAGGCAATGTCGGGACCCCGATTGCCTGCCCTGTCGTGAGGTGTCAGAATCAATTTTATGTCGATATAGCAGACGCGCGAGAGTCTGATTGAGTCATGCATGACACTGATGCTCTCATGGATACGTTTCCAATGCATTTTTAGTTAATTGCCAATTCGCGGTTCAACGCGCGTTAGAGGCCAAAATGAGCCGGACGCTGGCCATGACCATTTCAGCTGCAGCCCGTGTTCATTATATTGTGGTCATCAGCCACGTCGGCACTCAACACCTGTCCTGTCATGTTCATCAGGGTGCCCTTGCCACTAGTTCACATCGCGTACCTCTGGTGCAAGTGTTTCAGCTTGCAGCAAGTGACCATTGTCTGTGTATTGTCGCTGATTCCAGACACACGACTGATGTCAGTGTCCCGTCAGAGGACAGCTCTCAGAGGCCAGCGAAGCGGAGACGGCGGGGCCGCTCCCGTGTCTCGCGGCTGCGGCCCGGCCGGCTGCTGCTGGGCGGCACCATCACCGACCCTCTGAACCTCACCAGCCTGCCGCAGGCCAGCTCTCAACGGTGGGAACTGGCCACAAACAGAGACGTTACAGGATGTCTTCCGATGCAGTTTATGGTTGTACCGTTGCGTTGGTATCGCGGTGAAGTTAGCAGACCTGTTGCTCACGTCGGGGTACGATGGTCGGTGGGGTCATAAGCTAGCCATGGACTGCGTGTTCTACTGCAGACTGGTGTGTCACTCTGCAGTGGCACTGCAATGCAGCACATCATAACTGAGCTGTGACATGTTCACAGGAAAGGACGTGGCGGCCCAGCTGCTGCCACGGGGCCACCAGAGACTGTCCTTCCGGAGGCCGCCCCTGCTGTCCCAAGCGCTCCCACCACCCTCACTGCCCCCACTGCCCCCACTGCCCCTGCTACCTCCCTTGGCCCCACATCCCGGACGCCCTCAGTCATTTTGACTTCCACGATCCCCCCTGCTGCCCCGACAACCACAGCTCCGACGGTGCCCACTGCCCCCACTGTCCCTCCTGCCCGTGCCCAGTCGGCCACCTCGGGCCCCGCACCACTGGTCAAGTTCAAGCCGCAGGGTGACCGGTTCAAGTACGGGAACTACAACCGGTACTACGGCTACAGGAACGGCGCCGAGGTGGGTACTGGCCATTGCTGGGAGCGGACATGGTGGGCAGGTGGTGCCCTCGTAGAAGCGGCACTATAGTGTGTCGGGGAAAAAATGGCACAGAGACAGGATTTTGGTCGTAGAAACGAGCCAAGCAATACTGTTCAGGGTTAATGGCTTGTAATGGGCAAACATGCATGGGACACAATCGATATATATATATATATATATATATATATATATATATATATATATATATATACATATATATGCATGCATATATCACAGTAGTTTTTTTTAGAAAAAAAGGATAAAAGTGTGCCTTTTTGGACGCCATTTGCCGCTTTGCGGCGCGGCACTGTCCATCACCGTGTTTCTATTGTGAAGCATACCAGCACACTACCACTCTCTTGGTGCAGGTAGCGGGCAACAAGCCCGTTTATTGATGTGGCCTGGCAGCCCCAGTGCAGCCTGTCCGTGACCCCGCCCCACTGACGAGCGTCCTGACACTGCCCGCAGCGGGACCGGCGGCTCTGTCCGTGACCCCGCCCCACTGACGAGCGTCCTGACACTGCCCGCAGAGGGACCGGCGGCTCTGCCCGTGACCCCGCATCACTGACGAGCGTCCTGGCACTGCCCGCAGCGGGACCGGCGGCTCTGTCCGTGACCCCGCACCACTGACGAGCGTCCTGACACTGCCCGCAGCGGGACCGGCGGCTCTGTCCGTGACCCCGCATCACTGACGAGCGTCCTGACACTGCCCGCAGCGGGACCGGCGGCTCTGTCCGTGACCTGGCATCACTGACGAGCGTCCCGACACTGCCCGCAGCGGGACCGGCGGCTCTGTCCGTGACCCCGCATCACTGACGAGCGTCCTGACACTGCCCGCAGCGGGACCGGCGGCTCTGTCCGTGACCCCGCACCACTGACGAGCGTCCTGACACTGCCCGCAGCGGGACCGGCGGCTCTGTCCGTGACCCCGCACCACTGACGAGCGTCCTGACACTGCCCGCAGCGGGACCGGCGGCTCTGTCCGTGACCCCGCACCACTGACGAGCGTCCTGACACTGCCCGCAGCGGGACCGGCGGCTCTGTCCGTGACCCCCGCACCACTGACGAGCGTCCTGACACTGCCCGCAGCGGGACCGGCGGCTCTGTCTGTGACCCCGCACCACTGACGAGCGTCCTGACACTGCCCGCCAGCGGGACCGGCTGGCTCTGGCCGTGAAACACCGCACCACTGACGAGCGTCCTGACAATGCCCGCAGCGGGACCGGCGGCTCTGTCCGTGACCCCGCACCACTGACGAGCGTCTCTGACACCTGCCCGCAGCGGACCGGCGGCTCTGTCCGTGACCCGCACCACTGACGAGCGTCCTGACACCGCCCGCAGCGGGGACCGGCGGCTCGACTGCCTGCGGCCGGAGTGTTCCGCGGCCTGGACGTGCTCGACGTGGGCCTGTAACATCGGCCACATCACGCTGACAGGTGGCGCGTGAGCCTCCTGCCACGCCGCTGCGTCGGCCTTGACATCGACGCCAGTCTGGTCAAGGTGGGGCGCGGGGGACAGGTCTGCGGAGGGGGAGGGGGCGGGTCTGATCAAGGTGGGGCGCGGCAGACCGGCCGGCGGAAGAGGAAGGGGAGGGGGAGTCCGGCGCCGCTCCTGTGATGGTCAGCTGTGCTGTTGCTCTTTTCGCGGGCGGGCGGGGCACAACGTAGCGATGAGATCCGATAAGCCATGAAATCCTTTAATTTTTTGTCAGTGCGGTAGAATGCGGCTCTTTTCGGACGGCATTGACTTGTCATTCTTCTGGTTTACGTAATATTTGAGATTCTGATTGCGATAACGTCCCGGATTGCTTCAATCGTTCGTCAATCGTCAGTTCTTACACTGCAACGCGATCAGATTTAACCCTGACGTTATTGCAAAGATGTCCACTGATGTTGAAATCGGATTAGCGTCAGATGCTTACTAATCAAGCTTATTCCTTTGAAAGCTGTCATTATTAGTTATGTTCGTCGTAGGATTGAGACTTTCCTCTTTACATGGGCATTCGGCATACTTGGCCGTGCCAAATGATCACTTATCATAGCGTGGACTTGTCTCACGGCGCGTGGTCTTCGCCGTGTGCCTGGTCTCCGCCACCGCCTCGCTCCCGTCCGTCTCCGCTGCCGCATCACCCGCGTCCGCCGCCGCGCCCCAGACTGCCACCGTGGTCCGACGCCCGCTCCTCTGCCGGCAGATCGCGCGCAAGAACGTGAAGCACTACCTGCGCCCTGGCGCGGCCGGTGCGCCGCCGGCCGGCCTGACGCGGCTGTACGGCCCGCTGGCGCCCGCTCCCGCTCCCGCTCCCACTCCCGCTGCCGCTTCTGCCGCCGCCGCCGCTCCCACTCCCGCTTCCGCTCCCGCTGCCGCCGCTCCCACTCCCATTCCCGCTGCCGCCACTCCTACTCCCGCTCCCACCCCCACTCCCGCTCCCGCTCCCACTCCCGCTCCCACTCCCACCCCCACTCCCGCTCCCGCTGACGCCGCTCCCGCTCCCGCTCCCGCTCCCATTCCCGCTACCACCGCCACCGCCGCCACCGCCGCCGTCGCGCCGGACGCCGCCGCCGGCCACTTCCCCGCCAACGTCTCGTTCGTGCACGTGAGTGGCTGCGCCGCTTCATGGGTGGCGAGCGGTCGACGATCGGGCCGCCTCGGGGTCACGGCCGCTGGACGTCTGTCGCGAGGGTCACGTAGTGGCCAGGCTTGCCGGCGTGCGTCATGTCTGTGGCACACGCGGGGCCTTTGCCTCACCAGCGACGCGCAAGTGACCTTGAGGACCAGGATCCACGGCCGCATGCTTGTATCGTGTTTCACTATATACCTTGATGTGTCCTCTTTCCTTTTCACTTCTCTTGCATTTCTTACAGTGCAGCGTGAATTTAACGTTCACCCTACCGTAGCGGATGGAAAGAGCCCATTTCAGAAGGTGACCTAGTACTCACACATTGTGGGATGTAACTGTTGCCTTCAGGTCGGGCACTGTCGTGTATTAAAGGCGAGAGGATGGAACTTGTTTGTAATGCTGCGGAGCCTCACGTTTCTGGACGACGTGTGCGAGAGATCCGTGATTGCTGGACGTCAGTGTCTGTGTTGGACTCGTGATCGGATGAGTGAGCGGAGAGCTGTGCCGCTCACCTCCGTCGCACCCGCGATCGACACATGCGTCTGAAGGCTACGCTTGTCTCGTCAGTCGGCGCCCTCACCGGACCTCCGTCGGCCCACAGGCCAACTTCGTGCTGGAGTCGGACGCGCTGCTGGAGACGGTGCGGCCCGAGTTCGACACCATCCTCTGTCTGAGCATTACCAAGTGGGTGCACCTGAACTTCGGCGACGCCGGCATGCGACGCTTCTTCCGGCGGGCGTTCCTGAGCCTGCGGCCGGGCGGCCGACTGCTGCTCGAGCCGCAGCCCTGGGCCAGCTACGTCAAGAAGAAGAAGCTGACAGTGAGTTTGTCAACGCCGCCGTCTGGCGCCAAGTCCTTGCCGAGATGCGGCGGGGCGCGATGCTGTATCAGTATTTTGTTTTCAAGTTCACCTGGTTTCTTCTTCCTGCGCGTACCGTCTGTGTCGAAAATCGGTGCGTGTTGTGCCCTTGGTGTTGTGTAGGCTTTGTCCTCCGGTGCTGGCTTTTCAAAGCCCTCGTTTCCTCCAGTTTGCGCGCTTGTCATATCCCATCCGCGTGCTGACGGGCTGACTGCTGCGTCGGCAGCCGCGTATCTGGACGACGTTCCAGCAGATCCAGCTACTGCCCGAGCGGTTCCCGCAGCTACTGGTGGACGAGATTGGCTTCCTGCCGTGCCAGCTGCTCGGGCGACCACAGCACGCCGCCAACGGCTTTAACCGCCAGCTGCAGCTGTTTACCAAGGCAAGTCACCGGCTGCGGTCGGTCGCTGAGCCTTGCCACACTGCAGCTGTTCATGAGCCGTTGCAGTCAGCTGTCCGGCGAAAAGTCCCCGGGAAGTCGGCGTGCCTCCCGTTCAGCTGCGTTAGACCGCCCGCGGGCTGGCACAGGTGGTTTGGTGTGACACTTTGTTCATTGGGTGGGCTCGCTGCCCGCATCTGTTTTGTTCGTCACGTGCTCGTGGATGTGTGGCTGATTTCTCCCCACTCGAGAACAATCAGCATGAGCTGCCGCTAGTGGAGGCCATTCAGAGAGCGGTGGGTAAATTTTAATGTCTGCTGCGGAGGGTAAATGCGTCGGGTATTTTTAGGACAAATGGTGTTTTTGGTTTTATGTCGCACGATTTCCTGCAATGCATGTGATCATACCCGTGTGCTTTATCGTTCCAGCCCGGCGGAGTTACCACAGTGGCTGCTCACCAGCGCAAGGCCGCCGCCTCGCCAGCCGACCCAGCAGTCCCAGACGGTAGTCCCAGGAGCTCCCAGACGGCGGATCACGCGCAGCCAGCGGCGAGCACGTCAGAAAACCCGCCGGCGAGCGGCTCTCAGACACGTGCGGCTCTCTGATTGGCTGCCTGAACTGACCCGAACACGGGTCACCAGCCGCGCGGCGTCGGAGATCGCGCGCCGGGGTGCGTGGCGCTGGCCACAGCGGGGCCGGCCTCTGTGAACTCTCAGGGCCGCCGTGGATTCGGAGCCGGCTGTGACATCGCGACATGCCTCGTGGGGTGGAGGCGCGTGTGAAGCCGAGCAGGACGGGTTAGAAACGAGACGTTGGAACAGCGCAGGGTGGCGACGGTGACGAAAAGTGGCACCTCAAGTGATGTTGATGCGGTGGGCTACGGCCTTTGTGCTGAGTGCGGCGCGTGCGTGTTGTGCCAGAAGCCAGCCTATCATTGGTTCGAAGACGCTTAGTTCTGTGCTCCCGGGGGGCATCTGTGATGAAGATCGTCTCAGCTCCTCGCCGTGATAATTTCGTAAATAAACCGTATTCACTCGGACTGTACAAACCTACAGATAGCTGCTATCGCGTACCGAACCACTGCCTGTCCTCTTGTGCCAGGCCAGGTGTGCAGCCGGGGCGGGGATGGGCTGTCGCGCTCCCTGGAGGTTAGTTGGCCGCGAGGACAGGCTCGGTGGGAGGGATCGGTGTCGATGGTCAACCTTTGGTGAAGCCGACCTGCCCCGTGGAGGTGCGGTCCACCCGACACCTCGCATGCACGCGACTACGAGAAAAGGCGGACGGCGGAGATCGGGCCTTCAGCCCAGTCCAGTCCTCGGGCCACCGGTCGTCGTGCGGCACTGTGAGCTGCCTGCCGCGGCTGGATGTCACCGGAGGCTATCGGAGGCGGTGGACGGGGAACTGCAAACACACCGGGCCGGCACATCCCTGATCAAACAAGCTGCCGATACGCTTGTGGACGGAGTGGAGATATACACCGCCGCGTGGCCACGGGGTCCTGGCGTCACATGGTCCCGCGTGTCGCCGAGTCCGATGATATCGGTGCCACCGGGAGCGTGCGGTCCGTGGGCCCGGCTGCTGCCTACCGAAATGGCGGGGTTTCTCAATACATGGTGCCAGTGCCACTGGCGGATTCAGTATGGGAATCTTCGGAGTCCGTTCGAGGTTCATGTTTGGACTTGTATCAAATTGAATACGCCCAAACAAAAAGGCCAAGTTCGGTATCTTTCATCATCTTGAGAGAGGGAGTCCCCCTCCGCGTGGTCCCTCTGGGTCTGCCCTTAAACTGCACCATGGGCACGAACACTGACACCGACCGGCCAATGGCCCCAGCGGGCTGTGTCATTCCCGCTGCCGTTGGCGTCTATCAATGCATTGCATGCCGACGACGTGCGCTGTAGCTGGCGGAGCGCCGGCGGTGCCTAGCGCTCAACGGCCCCGCTGTACTGCAGTCAGGTCCGGCTGAGGAGCAGCCGTTTGCGAGCACGGCGCACGGGGAAGGGATGTACGCGAGAGACCTCCGTGTCTGCTCATTCGTTTAAGCAGACGTCTTGGAAGTGACCCTGGCTTACGAGGTGCAGGGTGGACCTGGTTCCCCCGGGGAAAAGACCGGCGCAGGAGGACCGTGTGTAGGATCAGTTTCCGTTTTCCCAAGACCGGGCTTGTTAGGTACGTGACTTCGACGCGCCGTTGCGCTGTAGCTGACGCCAATAATTTAAGCTGATATTCGCAGGCTTGTCACTTGGACTATGTTCTTAATGTTGCAGCCGGGCTGTTGCGGGCAGTGAGAAGCGAAGCTGACTCTCGCTATTTAGCCTGCCGTTGGAGACATGCTCTGGAGGACACAGCTGCGGAAACGGATGCGCCGGTGATCAGCTCGTCTTTTTTCGCCGCACGCATGTGATGCAGGGGAATATTACACACAACGGGCAACGGCGATGCTCGCTTGGTCCCGGTGGTATTGTAGCCAACGAACCTAGCAGTTTCTAAAGACCCTCAATCTATTTTCCAGGCTTTATTGGTGCAAATTCGACCCTAATCAAACATAAGAAGTCTTTAATCAGCTGTCTCAGATTACAGGACACGGAACTGTTCTAAAAAACAATTAGACAATCTTACCAAAGAAAACAGGTGGCAGTTTCCGAGTTTCCCAAACGAAAGCGTGCAGAGCGGCTATCGCCAGCCCAAACTGGAGCGCGGACACCATACAGTTTTGCAAATTGCGCCGCACACAAACATTCCAGTGAAAAAATTTATTCATGATTGACGACTACGGTTCACAATCTCATACGATCCAGCTGGTTGTGTATGCGTAACGCAACGCGTTGTCTCGGCGAGGCGCCGGTACAACGGAGCACACTCGAACACTTCGGTCCACCCGAACACACTTAGAGGCAGCTAACGAGACCCCGGTCCCCACGCTGGACCCGACCGCCACTCTGCACGGTGGACGCGGCCCGCGCCGGCGCCACCGCGCTGCGCCGCGCGCTAAAGTCATACGTAAACAATGGACAAATGGGGCGACACGCGCCCGGTTAGGTTCATATTGTCATCTACCTCCCGACGCCCGGCGGCAGGCACCTGGCGCCTCCGCCACTGTCTGACCTCGCCGGCTGCCGGGCGCAGTCACGAGCCGTCTTCTAACGGCGGCGCGGCGGGCGTTCGGCTCCCGCCGGCGGCAGTCAGTCCGCGGAGGAGCACTCCACGGCGCTGGCGTCACCGGAGCGTCTCACGGGCTGGGCGCAGCGTCCGCCAGTCGGCGCCACCAGCGCGCCCCGGAGCCGGCCCGCTCGCGCCGCCGCGCCCTCGCACCACTAGCGGCCCGGTCCCACACGCGCCGCGGCTAGCCTACGTAATGCAATCACAATCTGCGGCCGGGCGAGGCGGGCGGCCTCGGTCGGTCCCGCGCCGGGCGGCCGCACGTAGCCCGCGTCTGTGCTGCCGGCGCCCGCGGCAGGCGCGCGGCGCGCGCCGGCGTGCATTATGGCTGGAAGAGGGCGTCGATGTTGGCGAAGGCACAGGCGCCGAGGCCGGCGCGGGCCATGAGCGCCACCAGCTCCTTGCTGTGTGAGAGGGCGACCTCGAGCGGCGGCCGGCGCGGCAGGTTATGCGAGCCTGCGGAACACGCGGCGCCGGCCGTCAGCGCACGGGAAACAATGGCTGTCAGCACGCGGGAAACCTCGGCTGTCAGCACGCGGGAAACACCAGCCAACAGCACACGGGGAAACACCGGCTGTCTGCACGCGGGAAACACCAGCCGTCAGCACGCGGGAAACGCTGGCCGTCAACACACGGGAAACACCGACCGTCAGCAGGCGGGAAACACCGACCGTCAGCGCACGGGAAACACCGACCGTCAGCACGCGGGAAACACTGGCTGTCAACACACGGGAAACACCAGCCGACAGCACAAGGGAGACACCGGCCGTCAGCACGCGGGGGAACACTGGCTGTCAGCACGCGGGAAACACCAGCTGACAGCACACGGGGAAACACCGACCGTCAGCACACGGGGAGGCACTGGCTGTCAGCACGCGGGAAACACCAGCTGACAGCACGCGGGAAACACCGGCCGACAGCACAAGGGAGACACTGGCTGTCTGCACGCGGGAAGCACCAGCTGACAGCACGCGGGAAACACCGGCCGTCAGCACAAGGGAGACACCGGCCGTACACGGGAACGGGTGGCCAACGGCTGTGTCAGCGGGACTGTACAGCGGACCGCCACGGCCACGTTGCACGTGGAGTTTGGCACAACGTGCGAGACGACGTGCTTCAAAACGCAGCATCGCTAGACGATACCGTTTGTACAAGGCATAGATCGACGGTTAAATCGCTGACTCCACATGGCATAGTCAAGACGGTTGTTCAGGTCGAGGAAAATCCTGCCCGTTAGTCAACTCTCCGATGACAGCTCCAAACAGCACAGCTATTACGAACTATCATGGGAGTGCGTACTATCGATCTATTTCCAATTCATATACCTTATAATTTCGAACCCAATTGCAGCTAGAACATTCCAAGTCACAATGCGCACATGGCTCAACATCCAGTCCCAAATGACTTTCCTCAGGACCAGAGAACACCTGACAATGAAAAGGCAAATGCTGTGCCACGAATAGGCGTTAATAAATACTTTTAACGTTACAAGAATGAGCAAATTATCAAGAATGTCGCCTCCCCATTAATCCACCCGCACATGCAGCACCAGCGCACGCCCTCGGACTTCCCGTCAGCTATATACATCACGGATATCCTTCCTTTCGTCTCATCACCCCTGGCATGCAACTATGCCATGCAATCACATCAACGCATTTCTCTCCACGTCCAAACCCTTCTAGTGAGCGCGCTCGTGTTTTGATCATAAGTTACGATACACCGCTATGAAAAGCGACACGACAACGGCGAGTCAGCGGTCGGCGCTCGGCCGAGCAGCTGTGAGCTCCAGTGAGAGGCCGGCCAGCTCGGCGCCAGCACAGTGTGCCGTGTGCGTGTGCGGCAGTTACTCAGAATGGCCGAGTTGAGGGCGGCGCAGACCGACTCGCGCTGCACGGGGTCCAGCTGCCACTTGACCGGGCTGCTCCACGGGTCAGCGTACGCCAGCAGGCTGAAGGCGTCCTGCCGGCAGCGCACGAGCAGGCGCGTCACTGCTCCGGCCGCACACTCAGCGGCTGGACACGGCAGGGGCCGACAGAAGCCGGTCACACGCGCGCGCGTCACCGCTCCGGCCCGCACACTCAGCGGCTGGACACAGCAGGGGCCGACAGAAGCCGGTCACACGCACGCGCGTCACCGCTCCGGCCCGCACACTCAGCGGCAAGACACGGCAGCGGCCGACCGAAGCCGGACACACGAGCGCGCGTCACCGAGCCGCGACGGGGACTCAAACCGCACACCGAGGGCCGGGTGGTGATGACTTCCGACAACCGGATACAGCCACGGTCAGAGTCGGCAGACGGGCCTCCGGCGGGCGCAGCGCTTCCTACAGGCCAGGAGTGAGCACTCCGCGGAGCACTTCTCACCGGGGAACACTCCGTACACTCCGAGATCAGGTCACTCATCAGAAACCTCTGATCCATATTCGAACACAAAACCACGGCCACATGAATGTATCGAAGGTATCCCTTACCCATATCAAACGGAACTCGACGCAGTCGATCTTCCCAGCCCCAACGCCCGGTGCTTCTGGTTCCAAACACACCGCTACTTGACAATCGACGCCCGCACGGGGCTGCCGGTGGTCAGCCGCGGTTGTCGCGGTCTTGACCCCGCCGCCGCCTACCTGCAGCAAGTTCTTGTTGTAGTCGCTCTCGCCCTGCTCGCTACGCAGCCGCAGGTAGAACAGCTGCAGCTCGCGGCCAAACTTCAGCACCTTCTCCACGGCGGTGTTGCTGCCGCCGCACAGCGCCCGCTTCTTGGCGGTCGACTCGACCTCGGCGGGCCGGTCCACGTCTGATCGGACAGGGCACAGACGGCGGCGAGGGTTACACAGCGCCCGCTTCTTAACGGCCGACTCGACCTCGGCGGGCCGGTCCACGTCTGGACGGACAGGGCACAGACGGCGGCGAGGGTTACACAGCGCCCGCTTCTTAACGGCCGACTCGACCTCGGCGGGCCGGTCCACGTCTGGACGGACAGGGCACAGACGGCGGCGAGGGTTACACAGCGCCCGCTTCTTAACGGCCGACTCGACCTCGGCGGGCCGGTCTACGTCTGGACGGACAGGGCACAGACGGCGGCGGGGGTTACACAGGTGCGCCGGACACGTCCAGCAGCAGTCTGCCGGCCACCGGGCTCCACCCACGGGCTCAGCCCTGGCCACATCGTCACGACGACTGGACTCCTGATGAGGCAACAAATGCAGCTGTCGAAGTGGGGGGATGGGGTTCGCGTTGGGGTTTGGGCGAAGGGGGCAGCAGCACGCTGACGCGGTTCAAGAGGGCGGCGGGGTCCGGAGCGGGCCGGCGCATCGGCCGGGACGCACCCATCTCCTCGTCGGCGTCGGGCGCCGTGTGGCCGTTGGAGAAGCCGTTGCTATGGCTGCTGTCGTCGCCGCCGGCGTTGTTGGCGTTCAGCTCGGCCTCGGAGAGCGTGCGCGTCGACTGGATCACCGACGTCTGGATGGCCCGCTGTTCGGACACCTGCCGGCCCGGCGGCGCCGTCAGCACCCGCTCGCAGGGCGACGGTCGCGAGCAAGCCCACCACGAACCGTAACACGGCGACGCACAGACACGGGGGCAGCGGGGGGGGGGGGGGGGCTGCTCTGGGGCGGTGCCGTCAGCACAGGGGAAGGGCCATTCAAGCTTTGCGATACAGCTGCGGAATCCGCTGCAGCTTTGGCAGCCACCGGCTTATGCGGATTAGAGGTGTCGCTTTTAAGCTCTTTTCACCAGCGCGTTGCGGGCGTGAGGGCTCAAATGCAGCACCTCCAGTCTACAACAGCTGACGACTGCAAGATACGCGGCAGATTCTGCGACCAGCCCGCCATAAGAAAGCAGACCTTAAACCGGGGGGGGGGGGGGGGGGGAGGGCGCGCAAAGAACCGCGCAAACGCGAGGCCGTTTGTAGAGAGACATGGGCCAACGGGGAAGACCGCCCCCTGGCAACGGCGCCGGGACATAACCACGCGGCGACCGTGAAGACTGCACTCCACTCTGGCACAGCCAGCAGCGCAGCCAGAGGGACACAGGCGAAGAGCTGGACCCTGGCAGCTCCACCAGCAGGTACCAAGGCCGTGCCAGAGGTACAGGGATGTGGAGCGGCAACGGAGCCTGCAGTCAGCAGGAAGGGCGCCGCGCCCTTAAACGCGTGAGACTCAGGATAACTGAGAGACCGCGCCCGTGCACAGGCCAGCAAGGGATCCCGCGCGCCCATCCGCCCGTGAATGTGGAAAACCGAGGGCCCCTCCCGCGTCCGTAAGACACGCGTGACGTTTGAAAGGACGCACCTACGAACACCGTGACAAGCACGGATTCCGCGCGACCCGGCAGGAGAGAATAACTTACAGTGGGGAAGGGGAGAGGGTGTGCCCCTCCCCTGCTCCCTACCAAGGTGAGCCAGAAGCCATCCATTGTGTCTTGACACACCTCACCGACCGGTTACCTGCGGTGTGATTTACATACTTCCGCCAGGTGGCGATGGCGCAGTTTTGAAACACCTGAGCTACCCGACCGCTGCCAGTCATGTCAATGCACCCGCTCTAGGGGCAACGGCGCCGGGACATAACCAGCTCTTGACCAGACATAACCAGCAGCAGTATCTTGAAGGAGCGTCGGGTCACAAGATAACCATGAAAGTCACAATGGATAGAAAATGCGCCCTTAAATCTGGATAAAATGCAGTGAGCGTGAAGGACTGAGTGTTCCGAGTTTCCGAAGCGGTGTCCATAACATGCCGCTGTGGACACAGCTTCGGCACGCTCCAGCCAGCTGTGTCGATGGGAGCCGTGTAGCCACGCAGTTAGTGCGCGCACCCGCGGCCCAAATGATCACCGACGACATACTCGGTTGGGATTATTGCTACGAAACATTCGTAAAAAATCAATGCTATATCTCGGCACGCTAACGAAATTTCTCCACCCGGCGGACGGAGCTGCTCCGTCACGGTCTGGTAACGCCGCTGACGAACAGTGGGTCGGCGCCAACCAGCCGCGTCTGGTAACACGGCGTGACGACACGGCGCTGTTAAATCCGCCACAGCGTGGCCCACTGTCGTCAGCAGCCGACGAGCAGCAACGTCAGACACCAGCTGCCCGTGGATATCTCTCTCCCTCTCTCCCCAGCCGCGTGCACCGGTCCACCACCGTCGGACCACCTACGCCGGCGTCGGCAGCCGGCACCGGTGTAGCACCGCCGCTAGCGCACCTCACATGGGCCTGGCGGGTCCCGACGCCACACTGACCTCCGAGTCGGAGCCGTTGACCATCTCGATGAACTGGCGGACGCGCAGCAGGAACAGCAGGCTCTGCTGCTTCTCCAGCAGGCCCGGGTACAGCCGCTGGGTCAGCTCGATCGCCTCACCCATCCGGCCGGCCAGCACCAGCCTCTGAATCTCTGCCAGACACCGTCGACACGGCTCACATGGCCGGCACAGTGTGACGTACGCTCACCTCGACACGATCGATGGCTCACATGGCCGACACAGTGTGACGTATGCTCACCTCGACACCATCGATGGCTCACATGGCCGACACAGTGTGACGCATGCTCACCTCCACACGATCGATGGTTCACATGACCGACACAGTGTGACGCACGCTCACCTCGACACAATCGATGGCTCACATCACCGACACAGTGTGACGCATGCTCACCTCGACACGATCGATGGCTCACATCGCCGACGCAGCGTGACGTATGCTCACCTCGACACGATCGATGGCTTACATCGCCGACACAGTTTGACGTATGCTTTCCCCCAGACGAACAACAATCAAACCTCGAATGTAACGTCGTCGCGGCAGCGTACCACAACGCTTGCCCAAAATATCGTGAAAGCGTATGCGCATTGTATACAACTTACCTCTAGCCGAAAGATATTATGTTTCACTCCTGTTCGCGTACAGATGATACACATGCAACGCCTTATGGAATGGCAAACCAACACATCTAAGCCTCAACAAGGCGCACCATTTCAGCCATACCAAACGCACGTCCGCGGCCGCACTCACTCTGTCGACTCTTGATGGACGCGAGATCCTCGTCGAAGGAGATACCCGTACTGTTCGCGAAAGCCTCTGCCGTGGAGCAGTATCCGTGGTGCACCAGGTACGTTTGTACCATTCTGCGGCGAGCGAGCAATGGGCAGCGTCAGCAGCCAGGTCGCCTGCCCAATCCCTCCCCAACGGCACCGAGGTCGCCTGCCCAACCCCTCCCCAACGGCAGCGAGGTCGCCTGCCCAACCCCTCCCCAATGGCAGCAAGGTCGCCTGCCCAACCCTTCCTCAACGGCAGCGAAGTCGCCTGCCCAACCGTTCCCCAACGGCAGCGAGGTCGCCTGTCCAACCCTCCCCAATGCAAGTACGGGCACTGATACAGAGAGCAGCGGACACTCGAGGCGAAACTTGGTGTTGAATCTGCCTCTGGGGACGGCGAACGAGTCTGTGAGCTCACGGCTTTATTTCAGACGACCCAAAGGGAGTCAAGAGTAAAGGGTACACGTACGTTGGCGAGTGTGCCGGCGCGCCGACGCCGTTTCGCCTGCGACACTTAGTGTTGCAGCGTGCCTCATATGTCCGGTGTAACCTGCCAGTGCAATGTTGCAGCCCTGCAAGCGGGGCCGCGCGTGTGGAGCGCAGCAGCTCCACAGTGTCACAGTGAGCCCCTATGCGGGATGTAGCTCACTGACGCAGCGTCACAGGGAGCCCTCCCGGACGGGTGTCACCCGCCGGTGTCGCGTTTCAGGCCGCCCCAAATAGGAAGTTTACCTACCTGAGGACGACAGAGCTCCATTGCCCCCCCCCCCCCCCTCCCTCAGTTGTGGAGCGCAGTCGAGGTACGCAGCGCTCTAACTTATCTCCGCCTGGTGGCAGTGTCCTTCCCGCCTGTCGTGCGACACAGCCGCCCACCAGCGGTGGTGTGCAGCGCTCCAACTTATCTCCGCCTGGTGGCAGTGTCCTTCCCGCCTGTCGTGCGACACAGCCGCCCACCAGCGGTGGTGTGCAGCGCTCCAACTTATCTCCGCCTGGTGGCAGTGTCCTTCCCGCCTGTCGTGCGACACAGCCGCCCACCAGCGGTGGTGTGTAGCGCTCCAACTCATCTCCGCCTGGGGGCAGTGTCCTTCCCGCCTGTCGTGCGACACAGCCGCCCACCAGCGGTGGCGTGCAGCGCTCTAACTTAGCCCCGCCTGGGGGCAGTGTCGCTCCCGCCTGTCGTGCGACACAGCCGCCCACCAGCGGTGGTGAACGTGTGTCCCACCTGTGGAGGGTGTCCTGCCAGCAGCTGAGCGCGTCAGGCACGGGCAGGCTCTGGATGGTGGCGCGCACGCGCGTGCGCAGCTCGCGCATCATGTCCTCGATGTCGTACACGAACGGCGACTGGCCGAAGTTGGCGTCGATCATCTCACCGGGCGTCTGCAGACCGACCGTCGGGTACAGGTCCGGCTGTAACAGCGGGGTCAGGTCAGACCGAGGTACAGGTCCGGCTGTAACAGCGAGGTCAGGTCAGACCAAGGTACAGGTCCGGCTGTAACAGCGAGGTCAGATCAGACTGAGGTACAGGTCCGGCTGTAACAGCGAGGTCAGGTCAGACCGAGGTACAGGTCCGGCTGTAACAGCGGGGTCATGTCAGACCGAGGCACAGGTCCGGATGTAACAGCAGTGTCAGGTCAGACCGAGGTACAGGTCCGGCTGTAACAGCGGGGTCAGGTCAGACCGAGGTACAAGTCCGGCTGTAACAGCGGGGTCAGGTCAGACCAAGGTACAGGTCCGGCTGTAACAGCGCAGTCAGGCCAGACCGAGGTACAGGTCCGGCTGTAACAGCAAGGCCAGGTCAGACCGAGGTACAGGTCCGGCTGTAACAGCGGGGTCAGGTCAGACCGAGGTACAGGGCCGGCTGTAACAGCGGGGTCAGGTCAGGCCGAGGTACAGGTCCGGCTGTAACAGCAAGGTCAGATCAGACAGCGGGACAAGCGACAGATCAGACAGCGGGATGTAACAGCGGGGTCAGACCCAGGTACAGGTACGATTGTAACAGCAAGGTCAGACTGAGGTACAGGTCCGGCTGTAACAGCAGGGTCAGATCAGATCGAGGTGCAGGTCCGGCTGTCAGCGGCGACAGCAGGGAGCAGGGGAAGGGGGTATACCAGGATACCAACCGGGCCGTGCAACGAGAGCAGGAGGCCAGCGCAGGGCACAGGACCAACCATATCTGTCTGGTATGGACAGCAGGAGGTCAATCATACAACTAAACAGCTCGGCATAGGCAGCTAAGGGTGCGGAACACACCTGCACTATGTTCTAAAAGCCACACCTTAATCCAAAATACAACGCCTGGAGGAAGCCAGACCATAACGCCGGTCCCACCGTAACAGCCAGGCAGGCCAGACTAGAACATACGTCCGAAGGTAACAAATCGGACAGAACGATAGCACGGAGTGGGGGGGCCCGTGGGACACGCCTCAACCAGAGGCAGCGGAAACAGCCAGCTGGACGAATGGTGACAACAGGCGGGGCATGGCGCTGGAACAACAGCACAGCGGGGCACGACGCTGTAGCACCACCACAGCCAGGTCCAACGGCCTGGACGCTGCCATACGGACGTAAGCTACGACACCATCCACGCCGGAGCGAGGTCCATGTGCCGCTGATGGACATCCGCCTGCGTCATTACACGTCACAGCAGGCTCTGCCGGACGCATGACTTTTCGTTTGCGTGCTGCGACGCCATGATCGGCACGGGCCGTTGCCCGTTGGTAACCATTCCTTTCCGCCTCCCTCCGTGAGCTGTGAAGGCTACAGCTAGCGCGTGGCCGGCCTGGCGCGCCTCACCCTGAGGTCTGTGAAGGCTATGCCCAGATGGTGGCCGTTCTTGGTGTAGAAGCACGTGTTGTCGACAAGGTTGATGCCGCAACCAATGACGTCTCCCGTGGTGAAGGTCGGCCCATACGGCTGCCCCGTGGTGGTTGAGTTGAAGGCGTACCCATCGTCGCCATGGTAACCGTACGAGTATTTCTCCCAGCCTGAAAGTGTGTTGGCGTATAACAACGGCGCTTCATAATCCCCACGCGGCGTGCGACAATTACGATAAAAGCACAGAGTAAACATTCATGATTGACTGCGACGTGAATACGTATCAATGTGAGGAAAACATTAACAACATTGAAAATTCGTCTCATTTCCATGAGAACACTTCGAGTTTGAACAGATCTGACCACCAAGACATAACTGAAGCAGGAGTGCATTGAACTTCCAGAAAGAGAGAGAATAGACAAATGCGGCTGTAGCGTCGAAAGTGTACGACCTTTTAAGCCATTTCAGTCTCCACCACAAATGAAGCCCGCCTAATACAAGATCGCCCACACTGAGCCTCGCATACCGTCCATGAGCACCTCGTTTGTTAGTTCGCCTCGCGTGATGACCGGCGTCAGCGACCGACAATGGCTAGTGTAACGCAAGCGTTTCTAAAGCACAGACCGGACCACACAGCAATGGTATCGCGTGACGCGTCGGGGCACAGCCGTCCGGCGGAACATGGTTGCCCGGCACGCGGCCGCGCCGCGCCGGAGGCGGCGCAGCACACACACACGGGCGTACCTGGCAGACGGTTGAGACTGGTTCCCTGTTGGGACAGGCCAATTCCCATGTACCTGTAACGGACGGAGCGTGACCAGTCAATGGACCACCCGGTCATTACCAGGCAGCTGGTGATGCTCCAACGATGCATTACCAGCTCAGGGACAACGGAACACAAGACTAATGGCGATCGGCCTGCTCGGTTCTGGAGAGGCGCGGGTTTTACGTCGCACCTGGCAGCAGTGTATGTAGTACAGGCTCGTTGTTGATTATGCACATAGGGGTCTATACTCCAACCTCCACATGCAAAGCATTACGCTGATACCGAGACTAACTGTTTAAACTGAATCCAGGCTTCAAAGCACTGTTCCTCATTTCAAAATATTTATAAAAGCAACAAATATGATGCAGAAGGCTCACTTGCAACGAATGGTATACTTCCAAGTGCAAAAGACCGCTATTTATAACACAAGTTTACTATTTAAAAAATACACTCTTTGATCCGCTATTGTTTGATTACGTCACGGAACGCTGCTATAACGTTAGAGTCGTTGTTAGCCTGGCCGTGTCAGCCTTGTCGCTGTAGCGAACGACGCGACTCATCTCTGGTACTTCTACGCACCGCACGATGGCGTTGGTGGTCTAAGCGTGAAAATTTACCTCACGGGTGGTATGCGCGTGCGTTTTGGCCTTTCTTGTCATAACCCTGCATATTTTCCGCGGTGGTATGTTGTTAATGTCATTTGCATTTTCGTTTACGACACTGTTATTACGCCATTCGATTCTCAGCCTCATACTCGTCATAACCAGTAGGTAGTACTTGAGAAATGTAATCGAGAAGCCCGTCATCTTATTCCCTTTCTAGTTTCATCGCACACCATCGCGACGTACCGCTTATCCGGGATAGGCTGCATGCGCCAGCCACATGTGGGCTTAAGTGCCCCTTCATTGGGATTGCATTCGAGCGCCGGCACATACCCCGTAGAGGGGTCCCTTTACGGGCGAAGCCTCAACGGATGGGTCCCCAGGTGCATGTAGCCCTGTTCCACTCATTAATTTTCCTTACCCCATAACTGGCCGAAAACGCACACGTCAAACAACCAAACAAAATAAAAAACGTGATCCAGACCTACAGCCGAAAGTTAAATCCCGTTGTGTTAGCCAATTGTCATCTATCGTTGGTGCATTTGGTGCTTAATCAATGAAAACACGAGTATTTCAGCACCCATCGGGCATGTTGGGCATTGGGTATATTGGGCATGAGGACGAAATAGTCATTAAGGTGGGGGTATTTGGGTGACGTTTCTATGACGACACATATGTCTGGAAGACTTCCAAATGGGCGGTGCGTCACAGGTTGCAAAAGTTCGCGTACGTCGTGCTAAACAAAAGAGTTTGAAGTCTTAAAAGGGCCTGGCTGCAAACTGCAAGAATGGTCTTGAACATTGCTTTGTCAGTTCAAAACCCCGCACAAAAGTGGAAAAGACCCCTTAAGTCGACTTTCATTAAAGTAAAAAAGCATGTGACGCAATTCAAGAAATGATTCGATGGGGTGGCTTTTTGTGACAGCAGTTTTATACCACACAGTCTTTCATGTTCCCAAAAATCGCATAACCATAATTTTCATAGCACTACATCGAAATATCCCAGCTTCTCTTCCCTGAACACATGACACGTAATTGCAGAACGATACCTAACGTTACTATTTATACCTCTTCCTCGGTCGACTCATCGGTGATCTCAGCCGGCATGAGGCTGACTCAACTCCCGGCTATGAATCGCAAGCATTTCAGAAAGGAATGTTTTAACCTATAATAAACGAGCTTTGGCTGATCACAGAGTCCACTTAGGCCCCACGGAGAGCCAAGCACAAGTCAAGAGAGCCAAGCAAGAGCCAAGCAAGAGCAAAGCACAATTTCGGAGCTGAGATGAGCATAACGTGCTTGACAGCAGGCGTTACGGCTACAGAAATGAACGAGATGCCTTTCTTTTTCGTTCATCTTTTGTGTCAAATACATCTACTTTTCCTGTTCTCATAAAAAGCTGAGTTCCACACTTAAAAAGGTACGAAATCGATACCTAGGTGGGGAGAAAGAGATCTGTTAAAAACCTTTCCTAAATTCTGAGCAATGACATTCGTGAATTATCTAAATAAATTCGTCACATGCCATAATCCAGCATGCAATATCATTATTTCTCCCGCCGTCGCTAATACCAGCCACAAGAAATCGGCTACGACACCAATCGCCGGTCCACAGCGGCAGCCGGCAAGCACTCTTGACCCACCAATGCGCGCTTCCGACGAGCACGCCGTCTTGGTGCGGCCGGGCGCAGAGCCATGTATACGCTCGAAACCCCGACCGGACCGGGCATGCAATCGGGCACAACACGCGCAGTCGTGGGCCCACGCAACCGGGCCTTGCGTAACACGCGCGGTCGCGGGCCCACGTTACCGGCCCGCGGAGCTGCTGTCCATTCCTCCCAATAGCTCCTGGCTGCGTGACGGAGCCGCCAGAGACTGGCGGCCGCCGGCAGGCGACGGAGCGTGACAGAGCTGACGGCCTCGACAGCGGACGCCCGCCGCCCGGAAACAGCATCACAAGACGAACCGGGGGACCGCTTACAGGCTGACGACGGCACGGCGGCACAAACTGACATGAACGATTCCGTGCCGCGAATGCATCTGCAGCTTTATAACAGATGCATATGATGCCTGCGGCTGCCTCCCGACTAGTCTGAGCCAACAAACGTTTGCTCGTGTCTGCTGCAAAGTCACGATCCAAGCCAAGCCCGGTTCACATCTCGCAAGATCAGTCGCCCGCACGCCGTCTGTGACATTGCCTGAAATAGCAGGCGCTTAAAGCCCGATCCTCCCTGCCAAACCGACGGACAAATGAAACTTGAACAGCTTTTACCGGACTTTTCGACGCCTTGCCAACGACCCCTTCGACAGTAGTATTGCTGTTGCTTATGATATTGGGTTGTTGTGTTCCACAAGTGACTTACCAAGCGTTATGTACATTGTATTGTGAGGAGTGGAGGGGGAGGAGAGAGGGAGGGGATGGGTGGCCATCTTTGTTTTTTTCAGTCGAAGCCTACAAGACCATTCTAAATTTTCAGAAAACGGGGGGGGGGGAGGGGGAGCGGACGCAAGACTGAACTCCATCCCCTTCCGGTTCTCATGGCCCTGGTGGCACACGCGATCAACAGCATATTCCCACCCCAACACACGCGACTGGTAACAATCAATCTCCTCCGTGGCCAAGGCCGCTAGAGGGTTTTCTAATCATCTCCCACTCTGGCAACACAGGTAGAACACAATCGACGACCAGGCTTCGTTCGCATACAACGACGCCTTCCGAGTGCGAACTTCGGCGGTCCCGCATCTCGAGCGGCCTTCCGGGGACACAGCAGAGACATGCCACCGCCCGGGCCGCGTTCAGCGGCGGGAGCAGGTGGGACCAGCGCGAGCTCCTGAGCGCCACGGCCCGGCCTCGCACGGAGCCACTCGCCCTCGGTGGAGCACTTTAATCAACACGTGTGGCCCTCGAAACGCGTGCTATAAATATCCAGCGGAATTTCTGTTCGGCGGGATGCGCGTCAGCCTGGTTTAATACTTGCACTACTCCGCTGTCGGACCTCGTCGGACGTCGTCGGACCCTAGCTCCGCACCGCGGGACTGGAAGGAACCATATGTGCAGCTCCGCACTGCGTGTGCGGGGCTCGTAGGAAACATGTGCGCAGACCCGCACCGCGTGTGCGGGGCCGGAAGGTCCAGGGGCGCAGACCCGCACCGCGTGTACCGGGCTGGAAGGCACCGGGTGCACCGCGTGTACGAGGCTGGAAGGTCCAGGGGTGCGGATCCGCACCGCGTGTGCGAGGCCGGAAGGCCCTGGGGCGCAGCTCCGCACCGCGTGTACGGGGCTGGAAGGCACCAGGTGCACCGCGTGTGCGGGAGCTCGACGGGACCAGGTGCGCACAGTTCGGTCATGGGTAAATGTCGACGCATCCCACCCGGCCTGTGTGTGTCATTGGGACTTTACGACGCACTCAGCTGCTGAGGTTATATGACGTCACCTGCCTCTCACCTTGGCAGAAAGCGCCGACATCGCGGGGAATCGAACCCCGTACCTCTGGTTTCCCAGACGCGTAGCGGTTAACGCAAACGCGTCAACTATCGGCACCCCTCCCACCCAGCCTATGAGCACCTCGACTTTGGAGGGATGCGCATGCGCCGTGCGACATGATACAGGCGTATCACTCCGCATTTATGACCCCTATGGCATACGCCAAAGCTTATTTCAGGCAGTACTTAAGTCCACTCGAACCCCTCCAACCGATACACTCTTATTCAGATTACTTCACGACGCGTGGAACTGGTCCACCCGCTGGCGCTGCATTGCGTCACGCCGAATGAACCCGGGAAACTAACGCTCAGCCGCTGGCAAGGCTTGACCTCACCACGTCACCAGTCCCGATGACAGGCGCCACCCTCGGGCTACCGCGAGCCAGAGCTCGGGTCTCTATCACCCTGTGCTCGGGCCTACTACCCTGAGCTCGGGTCTACTCGCCCGATGTATTCCCCCGTAGAAACAGGTCGGCAGTCCCCGCCACGCGCAGATTGGATAGCATCGGCAATGCCGCTTGTGACGGATTCTCCCTGTTAGGTCCGGGCAGGCACAACAGCCCACAAAATCGATCATCAAACTTTGTTCATGCCTCTAGCAGCGCATTCCAAGCTATACTATACAAATGCCTATAAAAAAACAGGTGAACTTAGTTCTTTTTTCAGTCGCTAAGCGCTAATGTTCAGAGTAAGTACGTAGGTAGACCGAACCTAGCCTGGCATGAGATAGCAATTCAACGCTTGGTCTGGCTGACACGCTTTCCAGATGTTATCTCTGCGACCACTGATTGTGGGCCCACACAATTTTAACAACAAAAGACTCGACTCCTTTAAAGTTGCGCGCCATCATTCGATGGGCACATACGTGAAACATGTAAGGTCTTTCATCGGATTTCCTTATATCACGTTATCACCACAACTTAACCTCCCCCATTCGGTTAACGCACAGTGAGATTTCCAAACTGAAAAACAACAACCGCGGAAGGCAGATGAAACCAAATCAAATTTGTCTGTCCCCGTGGCTCAGCTGGTTAGAGCGCCTGCCCTCCGATCCACCAAACCGTGGCGATCCACCCATGCGTGGCGGGGTGGGGTGGGTTCGAGTCGCTTTAAGCGCTCACTATTTGCCCTTGACAGTTAAGGCCTGCGGCCGGTGGCAGCGGCCACGCTAAAGGTCAGGTGACGCCAGAGGACAGGACGGACCGTGCCCAGCATTGCGCATAAACTTCCGCTACCAAAGTCTGCCGTTCACCTGGAACTGCGCGATCAGATGGTAGAAGTCAGGGCTCACTCAACAAGCACTGCTAAGCGTGAGCTCTGATCCCAGAAATACATCCATATAAAGGGTTCGGATGAATTCTTTAAAAAAAAACCGAAGCCAGATCTTAGCTAACCAGCTTCGCGGCGAAATGAGAGCAACATATCTCGACGGAGAAGCAGACAGACAACCGCATAGTCACGTGTGTCGAACTTTGCTGAGGTATGCGCTTCCGGACGCGTGCCATGAATGCGCTCATTTCCGAGAGATTTTTAAGGAGTGATATCATCTCCAAGTAGTCACACAAGATCAAGCTGTGCCTGCCAAATCGTAAATCAACGAGAATCCACTGCTTTTATTGACTGAGCTGCCATTCCTTGCCAGACACACCACCAGCCAATTTCAAAGCAGCATTATTCGTAAATTTCTGTTTAAAAGTAAGATCAGTGGACCTCCCTGTGGTGAGCCCTCGGAAAAGCCTGCTACACTGGTGGGTTATTGGATGGGTCAAACCCCTCATGGATCAAACCCCTGAGTAGTGGTCACCACAGGTGCCTGGCTCCAATGGCATGGTTTTTTTTGCCAAAATCTACACATCAATTGATAACTCTCATCTGCCATGGCTTTGCTTATCTCAAACTGCACAATGCATCTTACTGCAGCTGATGAAGCATACAGCTGCCATGTTTTACATGATGACTATCATATAAAAAATGTATCTGGTCCTGACAAAACCTTCATCAATGCAATTTGACCCCAGGCTTATGGGTCATGATCTCAGTATGGGTGAGGATGAGTAGTTCATATCTCAACAGCTTGTGTTGGGCTTCAATTAAATTGCTTTACACTTCCAGTAAAAATATTCCCAATAAACTGTAGCATATCAGAACAACCACAGCAGCACATCTTGCTCATAACATCCACAGTTAATGCAAATGTGTTCTAGGAAACAGAACAGTGCTGGCATAATAACACATAGTGGTGCATTTGGGTAAGTTGTAGACATCAATCAGTACTGACAAAACACTTGAAGGTTAGGCAGAGCAACTTGGTCCATTGGCCTTCTGTCCATTCTTCAACTATCAATTCACAAACTTACTTTGAATAAGCTACCGATGCATGCTTTCAGTACCTAGTTACTAGACTTACCCATCCCTTCCTTTGCTGACAATCTTCACTTCAAAGTAATACAGTCCACACGCAGGAGGGATTGGGTGACTAGCACGTACACTTGCTGCATCTTTGTTTGTCTTGCCGTTGCCTGAGGAAAGAAACACATCACAAACTGTGAAGGCTGCAGAACAAATGATGAGCTACACTGTATCCTAATAATGTATCACATACATAGCTGTGGAAATAGAACCTTTCCAAAGCCATTATGCAGAACAATGACACTTCATGTAATACCCACAGGTTTAATACTCACTTTAGTACCGCTGGGGCTCAAGCCCCCCCCCCCAATTGGAATCTCCACCCATGCATATCTGGATGATGCATCATATGAATGATCAATGGTGACTTCAATTAAAATGGTGATAGCAGGTAAATTAACACACAGCCACCCCACCAAGCCAAAAAAATATTCATAAGTAGAAAGTGCTCATCCAAACCAGCAAGTGCACACACATAACAGCTCCACTTTGTAACTCTTGAAATGGATTGTGTACATACCAGTTTGAATGATCCACTCTGATACACTATCAATACAGCTAATCTGATATATATGCAAAAATAGGATTGACCATGAAGGACAGTCTCCTTTCATTCACACATAGGAAACCACACAGCTTGACTTGCACAAATATCCAGGATACTCTCAATGGTTTAAATATGGAGTAAACAGCTGGCACTACATATTCAGAAAACAATGTTTAAACCATACCTTTGCATTTCGTGTTTACTGTTATCCCAAAGTTTTTGCTCAAACCTCTGGCCATCATATAACTAACCATGAATTGCCTTCAATTCCAGCTGCTTCTACTGGGATTGTTTTGTTAGAAAGCTGGACAATGATCATCCTTCATTGCACTGGATCCCAAGTCACATTTCTGATATGCATTATCATGGATGAATTTAATTTAAAATGACTGCTGGCCTAAAAATACAAGCTTAGTTTATAACACACCAAATACTAGGCAAACTTGAGCATAACATAGGCCTTTATTAATTTATCAGCAAGTTATCATGGGTCATGGCAAACTTATCAGGTACCGATGCAAATGCATGGCATACTGCATTAAATCCCAGTGTTTGCTTTGGTACATGCAATGCATCAGTTGGCTCATTTAGAAGACTGGCCAGTAAGGAGGCTATCCATTCAAAGTTGTTGATAGAACAGGGGTGAATGCACAGTGAATATGCAATCCATAATTATTTTGGAATGCATTAAGTATTGATGGTGACAATGGTGCAAATTTATTAACATTCATACTAATTTTGCTCAGACCCATACAAATGGGCTTTTTTTTACTTGGGTACCTGTATTGCCGACGGTGGGGAGAGAGCTACGCTGGCTGCAGGGTTCCTGTACTGCCATGATGGAGAAATGCTGTTAGGTATCAGCCGACGTAGTGACGTCACTGAAAATGGGTTTGCATCGATCGGGGTTCTTTTGGGCCGACTGAAGGCTGCAAGGCATTTGCTAGCGATATGATGTCACTGGTATTCGACTGGATATGTGACGTCACTGGTTGTGAGGCTTTAGGGCTCTTTTGGGTGCAATGAATGCCGTAAAGCATCACCTGACGATATGTCGTCGCTGGTATTCAATGAAACATCAGGCGCAACGGGCCTTATTCCATCTTTACCTTTCGTACCTGTCTGCTGCAAGCATTTGCGTGCCGAATAAAAGCTTGACCGAATCACCTGAATGTGTGACGTCACCAATCATCACTTGATACGAGTGCACTTAGGCCCCACAGCCGCGGTGTATCATGTTCCGTGAAATATCACTGGGTATCGTGACGTCAGTGATATTCGACTAAATATTGGTCGCAACAGGTCAAGGTTCATTTTTAGCTTCGTACCTGTCTACTGCAAGCACTGGCGTGATGAATAAAAACTACCAAATCACGTGAGTGTGTGACGTCACTGGTCATGCATTTTTATGGATCTTTGGGGGCCAACTGAGGGCCGTAAAGCATAACCTAATGATGTGACGTCACTGGCATTCGACTGTGTGTGATGTCACTTGTGATCAGATTTTACGGCCTCTTTTGGGCCGACGAAAGGTCATACGACATTAACTGAAGATGTGCCGTCACTGGTATCCGAATACAATTCAGGCGGCCATGGCCATGCTCCATCTTTACCTTTGGTACCTGTCCATTGCAAGTATTTGAATGCTGAAGGAAGGGTCTGCCGAATTACCTGAGTGTGTAACGTCACTAACCATTAATTTGTATAGACTGTTTTGAACCCACTGTAAGCCATACCACATCAGCTGACCATATGACGTCACCGGTTTTCGTCTAGGTGTCATGCGCAACAGGCCATGCTCTATCTTTGCCTTTCGTACCTGTTTACTGCAAGCATTCGCGTGCTATATCAAGGTGATGCTGAACCATCTGAGTGTGTGACGTCACTGGTCATGAGTTTATACAGGTTCACTTGGGCAGCCCAATGCAACAAAGCATCATATCCTGTAAAGCATCGCGGGATGATATGACGTCACTGGTATTCGACTCAACATCAGGCGCAACAGGCCATGTTCCATCTTTACCTTTCGTACCTGTCTACTGCAAGCATTCGCGTGTTATATCACGTCATTGGTTAAGAGTTCTTACGGGCTCTTTTCAACCCCCTATATGGTATAATGCTTCAGTTGACGATATGATGTCACTGGTGTTCGACTTAACATCAGGCACAACATGTCATGTTCCATCTTCGCGTTTCGCACCTGTTAAAGTATTGGCGAGCCTAATGATGGCTCTGCCGAATCACCTGAGTGCGTCATCATGAGTTTTTACAGGCTATTGTTGGCCGAGTGAAAGTCATTAGGCATCATCTAACGATATGTCGTCACTGGTAATCCACTAAGTGTGTGACGCCATTGGTCATGAGTTTTCCCGCGCCTTTTTGGGCCGACTTAAGGCCATTAGGCATCAGGTAACGATATGACGTCACTGGTATTCAATTAAGCATCAGATACAATATGTCATGTTTCATCTTTACCTTCCGCACCTATCTACTGCAAGTATTCGCGCGCCACATAAAGGCTCTGCCCAATCACCTGAGCGTGTGGTGTGACTGGTTATGAGTTTACGCGGGTTTACTCGGGCTGACTAAAGGACATCAAGCATCATCTGGCGATGTGACGTCACTGGTATTCAACTTAACACCAGGCGCGACAGGCCATGTTCGTCTTTACCTTTCGTACCTGTCTTTTGTAAGCATTGACATGCTTAAGGAAAGCTCTGTGAAATCTCCTGAGTGTGTAATGTCACTGGTCATGAGTTCTTTACGGGCTGCTTTTTTGTACCTATAGGGTACAAGACATCAGTTGACGATATGACATCACTGGTATTTGACTTAATCTCAGGCGCAACAGGCCATGTTCCATCTTTGCCTTTCGCACCTCTATACTGCAAGTATTCGCGCGCTACATAAAGGCCCTGCCGAATCACCTGAGCATGTGGTGTAACTGGTCATGAGTTTACGCGGGCTTACTCGGGCTGACTGAAGGACATCAAGCATCACCTGACCATATGACGTCACTGATATTCGGGCTGTGGCCCAGACTTATGGCCGCTAGGCGGCGCCCTTGATTATTATTTAGCCATCAGGGCATTCCGGACCGTAGCTGCTCAGGGGCGCATCCTGTGATGTCGGGCGGAATAGCTTTGCATATACGTCGGTTTGTGGGCTGGGATCACCTTTGTTTTGTGTTTACGTTTGTTCAAAATTTTAGTCGTTGAAACAGCCCGTTGCGTTTGAAGTTTTTACTTAATGGTGCGCACAATAAAATTGGTGTGCTTAACTATGGTGCATCTTCCACCTCTGCTGCGGAACTCCGTAGCCGTAGGTGGCCAAGTGACCTCCTACCAACTGATGATCAGTGACGTCACATACTCGGGTGATTCGGCGGAGCCTTCATATAGCACGCGAATATTTGCAGCAGCCAGGTACGAAAGGCAAATATGGAGCATGACCTGTTGCGCCTGATGTTTAGTCGAGCACCAGTAACGTCATGTCGTCAGCTGATGCATTATAACCTAAAATAGGTTCAAAGGAGCCCGTAAAAACTCGTGACCAGTGACGTCACACACTCAGGAGATTCGACGGAGCCTTCATTCAGCACGTCAATACCTTTAATAAACAAGTACAAAAGGTAAAGAAAGTACGTGGCATGTAGGACCTGATGTTAAGTCGAATAACAGCGACGACATATCATCCTGTGATGCTTCACGGGAGGTGTTGCTTTGTGGCCTTGGGCGGCCCAAGTGAATCCGTATGAAGTCATGACCAGCGACGTCACCCATTCAGATGATTCGTCTGGAGTTTAGTCGATTACCAGTGACGTCATATCGTCGGCTGATGCTTGATGTCCGTCAGTCAGCCCGAGTAAACCTGCACAAACTCATGGCCAGTTACACCACACGCTCAGGCGAATCGACAGAGCCTTTTTGTAGCGCACGAATACTTGCAGTAGGCAGGTGCGAAAGGTAAAGATGAAACATGGCTTATTGCAACTGATGTTAATTCGAATACAAGTGACGTCATAACATTGTCTGATGCCTAATGACCTGAACTCGGCCAAAAAAGGCCCGTAAAAGCTCATGACCAGTGACGTCACACTCAGTGGATTACCAGTGACGTCATTTCGTTAGCTGATGCCTTATGGCTTTCGCTCAGCCAAAAATAGTTGGTAAAAATTCATGACCAGTGACGTCGCACACTCAGGTGACTCGGCAGAGCCATCATTTAACGCACCAATACTTTACAGGTACGAAAGGCAAAGATGGAACATGACCTGTTACGCCTCATGTTAAGTCGAACACCACTGACATCATGTCGTCAACTGATGCATTTTTCCCTATAGAGGGTTCCAAGGAGCCAGAAAAAACTCATGACCAGTAACGTCACACACCCAGGAGACTCGACAGAGCCTTCATTCAGCACGTCAATACTTGTAATAGACGGGTACGAAAGGTAAAGATAGAACATGGCCTGTCGCGCCCGATGTTAAGTCGGACACCAGTGACGTCATATCATCAGCTGATGCATTATACCGCTTGGGGGTACAAAAGTCCCGTAAAAAGCTCTTGACCAGTGACGTTACTTACTCAGGAGACTCGACAGAGCCCTCATTCAGCACGCCCATACTTCCAAGAGACAGGTACGAAAGGTAAAGATGGAACATGGCCCGTCGCGCCTGGAGTTTAGTCGAATACCAGTGACGTCATATCGTCAGCTGATGCTTGATGTCCTTCATTCAGCCAGAGTAAACCCGCGTTAACTCATAACTAGTTACACCACACGCTCAGGTAATTCGGCAGAGCCCCTGTGTCGCGTGAATACTTGCAGTAGATAGGTGCGAAAGGTACAGACGAAACATGGCTTAGATGGAGCATGGCCTGTTGCGCATGATGTCTAGTCGAAACCCAGTGACATCATATCGTCAGCTGATGCCTTGTGGCCTATAGTAGGCTCAAAAGAGTGTGCAAATTAATGGTCAGTGACGTACACACTCAGGTAATTTGGCAGAGCCTTCCACGGCAATGCTTGCAATGGACAGGTACCAAAGATAAAGGTGGAACATGGTCTGTCGCGCCCGAAGTTCATTCGAATACCAGTGACGTCACATCTTCAGTCATTGCCGTATGACCTTTCGTCGGCCCAAAAGAGGCCGTAAAACCTCATGACCAGCGACACGCACAGTCGAGTGCCAGCGACGTCACATCGTTAGCTGATGCTTTATGGTCTTTAGTTGGCCGCACAAAAATCCGCCAATGCTTGCAGCAGACATGTACGAAAGGTATAAATGGAGCATGACCTGTTGCCTGATGTTCAGCCAAATACCAGTGACGTCATATCGCCAGCTGATGCCTAACGGCATTTCGTCGGTCCTATAGGGCCCGTGGAAACCCACGGCCATTGACGTCTTACAGTCGTATAGCAGTGACGTCGCTAGCTGACACCTTGTGGTCTTCAGTTGGCCGAAAAGCACCGTTGGAACTCATGGCCAGTGATGTCACACACTCAGGGTGGTTCGGCAGCTTTCATCCAGCACGCCAATGCTTGCAGTAGACAAGTACAAAGGTAAAAATGAAGCACGGCCTGTTGCGCCCAGTATTTATTCGAATACCAGTGACGTCACGCCATCCGGTGATACTTCGCGGACCACGACACACCGTGGTCGTGGGGCCTAAGTGCACTCGTATGAAGTGATGATTAGGGACCGTCACACATTGGGGTAATTCGGTCAAACCTTTATGCGGCACGCAAATGCTTGCAGCAGACAGGTACGAAAAGTAAGATGGAACGAGGCCGGCCGCGCCTGATGTTCAATCGAATACCAGTGACGACACATGGCCAGCTGATGCATTACGGCATTCAGTGGACCCAAAAGAGCCTTACATACTCACGACCAGTGACGTCACATACCCAGCCGAATACCAGTGACATCATGTCACAAGCAAAAGCCTTATGGCCTTCAGTCGGCCCGAAAGAACCCCGATCCCGATCGATGCAGAACCATTTTCAGTGACGTCACAATGTTAGCCGATGCCTCACAGCTTTTGCCCCGCACGACAATACTCGAAACCCTGCAGCTAGCGTAGCTCTTCCCTCCGTCGGCCATACAGGTACCCAAGTAAAAAATTACCTACAAATGCACATATGAATGATAGAGATTAAACAATATGCATGGATACCAACCTTTGTAGTGGGCCCTTAAGTTATTCTGTGTCAGGCCAACATCTTGAAATTTATCTTTCTGGCTCCAGCAAGTTGGCAACGGAGTTTCCTTGGTGTCCACCATGGGATACAGCTGTTTAAGGCGATCAGCGAACTGATCCTGACCGATTGCACAGAGCTCCATTTCTGTCCTTTGTGCGCACTCAGAGCTACGCACGGTCCAAATCCGAGTTTTACCAGGACACAATGACGAGCGATGGCCACTAGGCCTTTTTCCTCACGCAGTCGTCACCCTTTTGGAAACGAATCTTGCAAACAGAGCAGATCAATGGTATCGAAACAAACTAAGAATTGAAGTTGCCTCTCCTACACCCCAGACGAATCTTCTGAACACCATCCAACTTGTTTTTATTCTGTCACTCATCCACACGCGCACCACTTCCCCACATACACGACCATTCGCAACAGCTGACTGGCAGTGGCGTTTCTCGCACGGTCACAGCTGTTCCCGTGCACACAAAGAATATACTGCGTCATGATGCCAGAGCTGAATACATTTAAAACAATTCGTTTGCTGGATTGCTTGTTACCTACATAGCCCTGCTGTGCATCGGAACCATATATTTTGCATACGGTTTTCTAATCTTAGTTTTTTTCTCATGAATCCATGCCACAAATGCGCATCGGACATGGTAAACGACGACCACGCGATCATTTCCCGCTTATCTATCGTCGGAAAACGACGCGTTGCATCGCATGTACACTCTGCAAATGACCGG
>NW_023596818.1:266439-286874 GCF_011947565.3 Pollicipes pollicipes | reverse complement strand
TCTCACATTCCGGAGCCAGCGGGAGGCCTATCCAGTGACGTATGAGCAGCACCACTTGTATGGCGGCCCGTCACCGCGCGACCCACGCGATGGATGCGGCGGCCAGACCGGCGGCAGTTCGGTACGGTCTGTTTGGAGGCTCAGCACAAGCGGGGCGGTCTGGCCACAGCATTGGTAGCTCGAGCGGACCGTCGCCGAAGACAGCGACCACCAACGGCGAACATCCGAGTTTCGAGAAACACCATGCCTGCCCTTGATGCTCGTGATGAGTTAAAGTCAAAATCCCATGCTGTCTGCAGTGGTAAATTTCTTCTTTTTCCACACTTTGAGAGGTAATGCGCACGCTAGATACACGTTAGGTGTAGTGAGCCAATTAACGCGCAACTTTACTGGTCGTTATGGGCCATTAAACATCTAACCTGCTGTGGCTACTAAAGTTTATGGAGCTGATACATCAGCCAGATGCTCGTAAAAGAGTGTAAACATTTAATGCGCTCTGGAATTGAGCTGAATTTCCCCGACAGCGAAAAGCTTTTCCAGAAATCGTGATGATACACCTGAGGTCAGACTGCACAAGACGGACGGCTAGCTACATTTGCAGACGTGCAGAATCTGGCAGGTGAGCACCGACCACGGACCGCGCCCCGAGGCGCGGTGCTCTGGATCGCTGGAAGGTTCGCGATGTCGTGCACACCGTGCAGACCAACGGGTCGCCGAGCGAAAGGCCTCGGTGATTCAGACGAGCACGAATGGCGCAGTTCGTCGCCACCAGGCGTTCCCGGCGTCCGAGCACGAGGGGACTCACGGGGGCCGAGATGGTCACAACCCCGCCCGACCTCAAGATGCGCCTGTAGGACGGCGCCGGTCGTCTGGCGTGGACAGCGCGCGGCGGAGGGGACTGCCGTTGTCGTTTTCCTGGCGACGCCTCTGATCCAGGCAATGGTAATGGGTGACGCCAGTGAGGCAGATTTGAGCGGACAGATTGCCGGACCGCTGAGTGACCGGCCGTCATGGCTGCACTGACTCACCGTTGTTGGACGATTCTGAAGGCCACCTGCGCATGATGTAGCCATCGCTGTCCTAAAAAACAAGACACAAGCGTCAGCAAACCGCGACATTGTTGGCGCTTGAAAGAAAATCCAAAAGGAACAGTTATGATCCGGATCCCGTATGAATAAGCCCTTCTCAAACCGATCGATCCGCTGGGTTACATGAATTACAACCGCTATGCACCGTCACTGTTTCAAACGCATAAAATAGTGCCAGCGATTATTCAGCAGCTTCTTTCATCGTTATATGGCCTGGTGGCTCCGCCCTCTGCCTTCTGTGGGCCTATATGCAGGGGCGGACTCAGCCAAAAGAAAATGTAGGCGGGCGACTGAATTTGCCTCGACTTATGAAGTCAGAACCACAAACAGAATGTTGGTGGAATGCAGTTATGAGTGTCTGCTACCTTATATCCATTGTTACGAAGGGAGAGTGGGGACACGGCCGCACTCTCTTTGTTTCCTGGGTACGCCCATGTCCGCGGATAGTAATCGGCACGATCAAACAGCAGCAAGTCACGGGCCCCGGCGTACGGAACTGCGCCAGCCTCGGGCCCGCCTCGCCGGCAGAGGGTGCTGTGCAGAGGCACGCGGGCTGACAGACGAGGAAGGCGCCAATCTATCATACCAACTGGTCGGGCAGGGAGGGAGCGGCTCGCGTGGTCGTAACCTCCAGCCGGTGTATGTTCAGTGACGTCGCCGGCACGGCACAGAGGGGAGCTTGGATGAGGCCCAGGAAGGACTCAGCTGTTCAAGGGTTTCAAAATGCGCTAGATCAATGGGATTTCCTCACACCTGATCCACACATTCTCACGCTTCGGACCGTAGCTATACATGTCGGTAGCATCCCGGGCTAAATCAGTCAGTTCAAACTTCGCAGTCTATGCACGTGTTGCTCTGGGTGGCATACAATTGTGGATTGACCTGATATACCCTTCGGCCACTCTGCGACCTGCAGATTATCGTCAACGTATGGTCAAGTCCATCTCACACATTATCTGCCTCAGCGACGCGCATGATACACATTTGTCGTATTTTTAGCAAGCGCGACTTTTCCCTGTCGCCATCAATGCTTTCTCGGCGGTAGATTATGAAGCACCGCGCTCGCTTCAGCCCTAGCATGCATTAATACGCATGTAAATGAATACTGATATTCATGAATCAAGGAAGACAGGTCAAAATGTGCAACTCTGCGAGCATGCGCGTTATACACAACAATGTCTGGAAATCTTTTTCGGCGAAATTTCGCGGCTGTGATATGATAATCTTTGTCTCCTGACTGTTTTGCTGCGCCATCTACTTACGAACTCCTGCATGCGCCTCTGATTATGACGCAAAACTTGGCCTGATCCACACCAAGCTTCTTAAAATGCATGCAAGGCATAACGCAGTACAGATATAGTGCACAGTGCAGGCTTTTTCAGCCCACTTCTCTCCAACATCTGTCGCACAGCTTTCAGCCGATTTCTCCCTCCTTGCCGGAGGTCATTGCTTGACTTATAGCTGAGTTCTACAGTCATGTACTGGAGCGGTATTCTAAACGTCCCTCAATGCGCGGATCAATCAGTCAGTGCCTAAGCATCTTAGGTCATGCGTGGTGACTTTCGTAACGCGTCAGCCACGCCTCACGCACATGATTGCCCACGAGGATGCGCGGAGCACTTGATAACAGGGCAAGTCGTTAAGCAGCTTTGAGTGTCGTCGGCGAAACATTTCCTTTCAGAACAGAGAACCCAATGACAGTTTTAGAGCAGGCGACTGCATGCCAGGGGAAAGCACTATCTAAGTCTTCGAATGCTCCTTGGCGTGAGATTCAAGAACAGTGCACTGAGAACGGAAAGCTTAACTGCGTGTTCATGTGTACATAAAAGACGAGAAAGACAAGATACATGCGAGCACTTTGCAGCGACATGCACGGGGCGGATTTACCGCACCTGGTAAGAAATCCTACGTAAACTCTCAGTCCGTCATGAGCCCCGGCTTGACCCACGGAAGTGATTCAGCCGGCTCACAGAGGAAAGACTGTGGAGCTCTCTATCGTTGACTGAACGCTGTCGCAGTGCCGCACGTGAGCCCGCACGGTCGGCGGCCGGTACTACGCGGATTGTGCACTCTAAGTCACCGCAGCTGCCGGGGTCAGCTGTGGGGAGGCCCTCCGAGGGCAGCTGAGGGGCGCCGGACGGCTGACGGCTGACCGGTGCAGCTGGCAGCGCCGCTGAGACCTGGCGCATGCGCAGCGAGGCTTACGGATAACAGAGGGAAGCGTCCTTTGATTTCAAGTGTGGAGCCATAATGGATCAAATAAATTGGGACCTTTAATCGACAACTAGAATTAAATCTTGCATTAGCCACAGGGCTAGCGCGAAATTTTGCCCCCGAGTGGGGCAGCATTCATGTTAGGTCATGCCAAGGTGGGAAGGGCCATACTGTCCTTTCATTTCTGTGGGCCGCGGTCCTCGTGCACTTGGCTGCCCTTCTAAACAAAGGTGATCTTGCCAGACACACCTCATCTACTTAGAAACAAGCAGCCGTTCTAATCATGGGACACGCTTCTTCCTTTTTATAAGCGAGAGAGGCCTTCAACTCCTTGTTTTTCTGTATTACAAGATCAGAGTTCAGATCTATTATGTTCACTTCTTGTGCTGAGTTATCGACCATCATCAGCCGACCTTCAACACATCAGGAGGTCATAGCTAAAGGACCTTATAGAGCAAACATTGGTTAGATTGACAACGTTCGACATTCCAGCCCATGTTTATGATCGCTCGTGATCATAAGCAAAGCTGGAAACGTTGAGCGCTGTCAATGCAGCCAAAGTTCGCTCTATAACGTCGTTTTATCGCTGCGGAAGGTCGAAAACTCGGCATGGGAGCCCACCATAAGAGCACTTGAAATGACCTATCTTCACATAGGTCACTTTCGCAGACACAGGTGGGAGATGATGTTTCTCCCGGACGCAGGTAGCCAGTGGTCCTCCTATCACCCACAGGTGATGAGTGACTCGCCCAGACAATGGGAACCCACCATGCAAGTGTGGAAATACGAATAACGCCCTGCCTCTGCAGCTCCGCCGGTCCGTGACCGAGACAAAGGACGCGCCGCCACAGCTGTGCCGCCCATGTGAGGGCACAGAGGGGTGACAGTGGGGTGACAGGTGTGATAACGGAGAGCTAACTGTGCGTGGATCTGAGTTCGGAAATATGACTATCGCGTAAGCACAGAACACGTGTCGGCAGGGCTGCAGGGGACAAACTGAGTTGCGTGGAGTCCTTTTGCCGCGCAGCTGTATGGCGTGCTTGATGTGCGCGCTCAGGTGGCAGGGTTGGCTTGTGCCCCCTCTGCGGAGTTCTTTCCAGAATTACTTCCGAGCGATGCCGCATAGCCGTGCTTTACTCTGCCTTACTCTGTCTTGTTACGCGATCTCAGGGCACACAAGGCCTGCGCTCCCGACGGGCTTAGTGCCCGGATTCTCAGGGAATAAGCCGGGGAGCTAGCTGCTCCGTTAGAAATAGCATGCAAGCTTTCTCTAAACTCTGGCGTCTTCCCGCCATGAGGAAGCAAACGAATGTGATGCCGGTGCACAAGAAGGGGTCCAAAAAGCTGCCTGAAAATTACAGACCTGTGTCTCTGCTTTCTATGTGCTCAAAAACATTGGAGAAAATTGTGAGCGAAAGCCTGTTACAGGGTTGTCTGCCTGCCCTTCCCTCATCCAGCACGGATTCCTTCCAAAGCGCTCTTGCATCACAAACGCTTCATGTTTTCTTGAACACTGCTGGACATCTATCTCAAAAGGTAAACAAACAGATGCAGTTTACATCGATCACTCTTCAGCATTCACCAGCGTGAATCACCTTCATCTGCTACGCAAGCTTCGCTATTCTTTTGCATCAGTGGTCGCACGTACAGCTGACTGGAGTCGTACTTGGGCAATCGCTTACAACGCGTAGTAGCTGAACGACTAGCAGTCTGACTGGATTCCGGTGAGACCTGGCGTCCCGGAGGGCAGCATCCTGGGACCGTTGCTGTTCGCCTGCTTTCTGGCTGATGTTCCTGACCAAATTGAGCGTGAAGACCTTATGTACGCTGATGATGCGAAAATTCATCGCCGAATCGACAACGTAGCAGATTGGCTTACATATTATTGGCTTATATACATATTGGCAGGTACACTTTAGGCGGATTTGGATCGCCTCCGTGACTCAAAAACTCGGGGACTGAAATGGAACCCAGCTAAGTGCAATACCATCGCATTCACACTCCGCACCTCACCTGTTCACTACTCATACGCGCTAGACGGCCACCGCTTGGAATACTGCCAGCAGATTCGCGATCTTGGCGTCTTCCTGGACGCCATACTCACCTTTGCCAATCATATAGATTCAACTGTCTCAAAAGCAAACAGGATGCTGGGCCTTCTCATGCGAAGCGTGCAAATGCCGTCATGCCCTCGTCAATCGTGGTTCAATCACAAGGCTTTGCTTTGTGCCTTCAACGGTCATGTGAGATCATTGATATAGTACGGTAGCGTTATTTGGAGCGGTGCTTCCGTTTCCCATCTCGCCCGGTTCGAAAGACTACAGCACCGGTTTCTTATGTGGTTGAGTTCGAGTAGCCAGTCCGTGTTCTCCACTGGATTATGAACATCTCGCTTTCTTCAAAACAGCATCTATCAAGGCACGCTTCGCTCAGGCTGACATTTCATTTCTATATGACGTAAATTCACAGGCTTGACTGCGCTCACCTGACATCACTGTTCAGTCTGGCTGCACCCGGCCGGCGTTCTCAGCGTATCGGCCTTTTCCACGAGTCATTTGCAAGGGTCAGCACTGTTAAAAATGGATTTATTGCACGACCACCTGCTGCGTGTAATCACTTTGCAGCATTCTCGATCAACTGACTTCTTCATCCAGCAAAATCTTTCCTATCTGATTTGTTTAGGTTCGCCGACAAATGTGGAACATTCTGTTCATGACTTAAGGTGAGACTGTTTGTGTGTGTATCTTATATTTGCTGTTTTTAAAACTGGACTGTTTCCGAAATTGGGCTTTTGCCTGTGGAATGCTTATGTCATAAATAAACAAATAAACACATAAACCGAGATCAATTCAAATCACCCTCTTTCCTAAAAAGTTGCTTTATGGGATGATTTTTAGGCTCGCTTTTAATTCTTTGATCACAGGAACGTCAGCAGACGTTTTATTTTGACTTCACGAAGGTCAGGGGTCACTTACCTAACATTACCCATATCAACTGTTTGTTTTGAGGAGCATGTCGCCTAGCGTAGCCCCTGACACTGATTTCAAATTCAAATACCCAAACAATCTCGAGGGTTTTTGGTCATCTTGACCTTCTGAGGGTTCATAATGTCATTGGCCTGATATCAACACCAGTGACTTTTTGCTTATGAAGTGTATTCAGGCTAAAGATGGTCACACGAGGAGTTTGAGAACGCTTCGGACACCGGTCTGTAGTTTGAACATGCTTGACCTAATTTGGTCCGAAGGTCAAAACCTATGGATATCAAAATTTGACGCAGCTGAGGTCAAACAAAATCTACCTTTCCAGCAAATTTTACGTCTCTAGCTCTCCTAGTTTTTGAGGTTTCATGGGGTCAAACTGATCCCCACCCGAGCGCGTCGCATTCAACAGGCCACCCGGGCGCGCGTTAATAGCTGCTGCGGATGCATGACATATAAGATGGGTTGGGTCCAGGACTGATGTAAGCGACTGATGTAAGCGACATACACACTGATGTAAGCGACCTCCTGCCTGAAAAGACCTTACCAAAGCATGCTTAAAAGCAAAGCGTGGAGATTTTCAGGCACGAAAAACAAGGAACTGTCGAAACCTTTCAGACCTGTTGGAAATACAAATGCCATTTTTGGGCCCATGCTTTCTATGCTGCGTCATAGACGTAATGCTAGTTTTGTGAAATGTTAGGGACGCAGCCGCATCTCTAATTAAGTACGGCTGCACCCATGGAAGGTGTCAGAAAACGACCATGGCTGTTGCAGAATGACGCTGGACCACAATGCTGCGTCACTTGGTCAAGCTCCTTCGTGACGGACTCGAGTACCTATGTCTCAAGCGCACTGAATCTGCCTACGCATTGCATTACTGTGTCATGCGCACTTGCTTTGCCGACGCGTCGCACAGGTATGTCATACGCCCACACCCACTATATTCACCAAGATATCTTGAGCGCATTTTTTTTTACAGATAACCGTTTTTAGCTGCCCAACTTTTTAAGAGCACGTGAGGCCCCGCGCCGGCCCTGTGCTTACGCCCTCGATTGTCAGTGCCGGATGCACGGCTACTGCACAACACAGAGCCGGCGGGGTCCAGTGAACTTGGAGCTACTCCACTCCGCGCCGGAGAAAACGGTCCGTGCAAAAACCCTGCCAATTAAGGCAGCTGCGGCGTAGTGTCCACCGGGCTGCTTTCTATTCCTTGCAGCCTCTAATCACGCCGACGACTGGCCTGGTCCGGCTGCTTCCCCGGGCTGATTACTATTACCCGAGGCACGTGTGGAGCCGAACCGGGTCATAGAGGGACGGAGGTGGCCGAGCTGAAGGCCAGTCACCAGGCGTCGACACGCTACAGTAAGCCCAGCACGTGGGCTGGACATGTGCCACAGATGTGACACGCGAGGGAGGTGCTGGGGCTCCGTTAAGACGCCGTACATCCCCAGCTGGTGTCTTTTACGCCACCGGGGCAGATACAGGGCGTCAGACATATTACCAGGTCGGGACGGCGGCGTGTACACTTTTGAGGAAAAGTTAAAGTATAAACATTGGCTTGTTTGGCTGGAGGCTTCCGTCGTCGTCGTCGTGACTTAAATAACGTAGATCGGTTTAAGTATTGCTATGAAAGTATCTGAATCTCATATGAGAAAAAAGTTTAGACCGGTGCGAGTCACCAAAATGCTTAGAAGACGAGGCAAGGCCATTCCCGCCACACGACACTCGGTAAGTCCGTACGGATCACGTGAGCCCGCTCACCACAGCACGCCACGGCAGGACGGTGCTGACCCTGCCGCCGCCCGGGTGCCGTCCAGCCCGGGCCGCCGCGCATGGCGGCCGCCGCCGCCGGGCTGCGGCGGCCGGGCGGCGGTGCCCGACCACAGATCGACTAATGGCGAGTGGCTCGGCGAGAGAAGATGGGACAGAGATAGAGGCCGGATAATGTTCAGAGCGCCTCAAAGTGAACGCCGTAAAACGCCGGGAGACGGACGAAGGGCGGCGCAAACCCGTGGGGACCGAGCTACAGGGGTGGACCGCGCCAAGAGTTGATGCCGGTAGCTTTATAGGACATGCTCAGGTATATATACATATATATATATATATATATATATATATATTCCCTTGTGCCTGTTTGGTTAAAAACGACTACTTTCCGCATTGACATGGTTCTCGTTGCATCGTTTGAGTTTCCGGGATTTTTGCTTTGCAGTACTGTTAACACAAAATATTGTTCATACAAAATGACTCATATATTCATCAATATCTATACATTTTAGTGATCCGAGCCTTGTCCCGTCGCTCCAGAAATAAAAATAGCGCAAGAAATATGCTTTCAATTTTTAAGGATGAAAGTTCTTTGGATGTTTGGACAAGAGCACTTTCGATCAGAAATCATATCGGGGCTGTGGGATGAAGGAGAATGAATAATGGTGGAACAGGACAACTCGCGCCTGGGGGGCCAGCCACCGAGCCCCAGCTCGCGCAGGGACCCTCGGACCCATGCGCTGGGCGCCCGGTCGGGTCCCTCTCCAGGCTGCCCCGCGGCCAACTCGTGGCTGACTCATGCAGCTTGCCCTGGACAAGCGGCGCGTCGCGAGAATTCGAGATAAATTCGAGATAAGATACAGGGAACAAGAGGGTCGGGTGACGAAAGTTGGGTATCGCTATCTTAACAACATCGAAGACTGAAAAATTGTTGTTATTTGGATACGCATAAAATGCATCGAAAATGTGTTTGGTGCGATTTTTAGATCGCCTTTGCCGTTTTTTTCTTTGTAGTGTTTTCATTGCGGCGCATCTTATACGTATCCAAGTAACAACAGGAATTTTTCTCTTCTCCACACTTCTAGATGTTATTAAGATAACAATGCATAACTTTCGTCCATAAGAACTCAAAACTTATTCCTTGTTCTCTTTATATTTATCCGATGATAAGATAAGGTCTGGAAATGTAGACTGTAAAGACATTGACGAATGTACGAGTGGTTTTGAGCGAGCAGCCTGTTATCTTAGCGATTCTGCAAAGTCAAAGGCGGGGGCCTCAAACGATGCATCACGGAGCTTGTTAATGCGGGAACAGCGGTAGTGTTTAGTCAAACAAGCACGAAAAAAGTGTTCTGTCAAGATGTACCATTTGTTCGTTTGTAGTTGATTCCTATTATCTTTCGACAATTGGCAGCGTGTCTTTCTTCCGGGTTTAGAAATGGCGCAGCTCGTCTCGACCGGGTGACACTGCTGCCGGCTGTATCGGCCCGACATTGAGACGGCTCGGCAAGCACTCATCGGCTGCAAAAAGGAAGCGGCCGTTGGGTCCCGTCCAGGGTGCAACCATTCAGTTGCGTGTGAAAATGAGCTGCCGAACTCGTTGCCCTTCAAGCCGCAGATTCCCTTCGGTATATTAATAACATTTCCCTGGTTTGGCGACGAAAGGAACATGTCTTGAGAGAGTTTTACGCAAAAGCAAATAAACCCCGTCCCAAAATCCGGGTAGACCTCCGCAAAACTGAGCTGTCCATATACTTTTTGGACGCTGTTGTTCGGGTGAAAGAGCGAGGGACTGAGCCGACCTCTTTGCAGACCACACGGATTCATAAAACGTGTCTGCATCTCGGCGAAGGCTATCCTTGCACACAGAAAGGGTCATTCCGTCGGAATTAGGGAATACTGATGAGGAGAGTTTGTTCTAGGAAGGAGAACTCTGCCCGGCATAGGGGCGAGTTACAGGCCAGGCTTATAGGGAGGAGGTATCCAGAAAATATACTAGAAAGGAAGCTTAAGAAAGTAGATTCGCAAGGCAAAGAAAAGGGTCAAGCCCGAAAAAGTTGGTTGGCAGGGTGTAGCCAAAAGTTGGGTGATAGGGTTGCGCTGTTTTTTTTTACGTACTCTAAGCAGTTGCAGAACACATGGGAGGTCCTACACAGAAAACGTCATATTCTGGAAGATCAAGCAATGTTAAAGAAGTTTTTCCCCAAGGAGCTTCTGATGGTCCCTCGTCGTAGAACTGACCTTAGAGATTATTCAGTTCACGAAAGAACAAGGTGAGTAATCGACGGGGGCCGACTGAGTCAGAATGTCTTTAGAAATGAGTCAGGCGGACTGGGTTCGGAGGACTTTGGAAATGGGTCGGGAGGACTGGCTCAAAAGGAATTTGGAAATGGGTCAGGAGGACTGGGTCAAGGGGACTTTGGAAATGGATCAGGGGGACTGGGACAGGAGGACTTTGGAAATGGGTCGGGAAGACTGGGTCAGGAGGACTTTGAAATGGGCCAAGAGGAGTGGGTCAGGAGTGCTGTGGAAATGAAAGTGTGATGTGCAGGCGTATATCCGTGGAAAACGGCATGGTAAGGGGAATGAAATAAGATAAGGGTAAGGGTAAGGGAAATGAATAAGGAAGGTAAGAATGCATGTTCTTATGCCAGGACCACAGGACTCAAGCCTTGCAGCACCATACATGGCGTCTAATGATAAAAATGTCGGGCGGTTCTATTGTCGCGGAGACAGGGGAGGTAGCTACGCCCGACCGCAGAAGCAGCTTTCCTCCATCCGAGCGCCAAATCCCGCCGTCGACCTGCCCTCACAGAGATATTTCCTCGCGTCTGGCCATTCCATAACTGATCTGACAGTGGTCGGATTGGGGCGGATTTGGAAGGAAGGCGAAGTGATGCATGACTTGCCGAAAACAACGACGGATTCAATTCGAACAATTGAACAAACGTGTAAGAAGTTTATGAACTGAACCTTTGTTTTGACATATATATATATATATATATATATATATATATATATATATATATATATATATATATATGTGTGTGTGTGTGTGTGTGTGTGTGTGTGTGTGTGTGTGTGTGTGTGTGTGTGTGTGTGTGTGTGTGTGTGTGTGTGTGTGTGTGTGTGTGTGTGTGTGTGTGTGTGTGTGTGTGTGTGTGTGTGTGTGTGTGTGTGTGTGTGTGTGTGTGTGTGTGTGTGTGTGTGTGTGTGTGTGTGTGTGTGTGTGTGTGTGTGTGTGTGTGTGTGTGTGTGTGTGTGTGTGTGTGTGTGTGTGTGTGTGTGTGTGTGTGTGTTGTGTGTGTGGTGTGTGTGTGTGTGTGTGTGTGTGTGTGTGTGTGTGTGTGTGTGTGTGTGTGTGTGTGTGTGTGTGTGTGTGTGTGTGTGTGTGTGTGTGTGTGTGTGTGTGTGTGTGTGTGTGTGTGTGTGTGTGTGTGTGTGTGTGTGTGTGTGTGTGTGTGTGTGTGTGTGTGTGTGTGTGTGTGTGTGTGTGTGTGTGTGTGTGTGTGTGTTTGTGCCGTTGGGTCCCGTCCAGGGTGCAACCATTCAGTTGCGTGTGAAAACAAGGTGCCGAACTCGTTGCCCTTCAAGCCGCAAATTCCCTTCTGTATATTAATAACATTTTTCCGGTTTGGCGACGCAAGGAACATGCTTTGAGAGTTGTACGCAAAAGCAAATAAACCCTGTCCCAAAATCCGGGTAGACCTCCGCATAACTGAGCTGTCCATATACTTTTTGGACGCTGTTGTTCGGGTGAAAGAGCGAGGGACTGAGCCGACCTCTTTGCAGACAACACGGATTCATAAAACGTGTCTGCATCTCGGCGCAGGCTATCCTTGCACACAGAAAGGGTCATTCCGTCGGAATTATATATGTATATATATATATATATATATATATATATACATGATTATCAGAAGCATAAGAATCATAGGGAAACGAAGGATACGAGATGCAAGCACAATACGAAGCAATCAATAGCCCAATATCGGGCTATATCAAATATCTCCCCGCGTAGCGCCAGACACTTAGCTGTGGATCAGGCGACATTTATGTTGGCGACGGGCTCCATTGGGCACCCGCAAGGAAAAGGCGCCTCCTCATGCATAACCACCTGTCATGCGTGAAATGCCCAGGTTCTATACAGCGCATATCTTTTTAGGAACACCAACAATAGGTTAAGGTATTTACCTATACGGGTAGCCATTTTTCATTTCTCAAAAAACAGACGAGTCAGCTCTCGGAAAATAATATAGGAACATAATCAAACGCTTGTCACATCCTACGGCTCATCACAATACCACTGGCATATTCGTTAATCAATCACAGTACCGTGCTATGCAGCCCGAGATGCTGTCCCTGAATATATTCAACATAACCAATATCGGACGTGGTCAAATAAACACAGTTTCAATGGGGGGTAATCCCGACAAGACAAGCGCGGTCTAAACGGACGCCACCCGCCCTCCTGCCGACGGAGCAGGGTTCCCCCGCCCCGTTCCGTCCGAGTGCACACCGTGTTATCTCTGCCGATCAGCCAGCGGAGGCTCGCTCCTCCCTCAGACGCCTCCGGCTGTTGGCAACACGAGGCCGGCCGGTCTAATGTCGGCCCGGCACAGCCAGACGACTGACACCCAGCCGCGCCGTGGCAAGAGTGGCACCGCCAGGTGCTGTACTGCACGTGCCGTTGGGATTAACGTGCGAAGAGCCAGTTTGGGGCCCCGCTGGCTGGCTAGCCTTGCGTGTGACCCGTTAGCAGAGATCGCATTTTTTGCCTATATGTTTTATCATCGGCCTGTTTAGACCGGTTGCCGCTATCTTTCGCCATCGAAAGCACTGCAATGCAGTTAAAGGCATTGATCTGTGGAAGCTAGAGAGAAACAAGCTTGACTTGCCGAATCGTTTAAGCGACCCAGATGAGCGCTCCTAAAACACGGAGGTCAGACGAGAAGCATCACGGTAGCATTAATTACCAGAGACCAACTTTTTCGCAGAGAATAGTGAGGTAATGTGTCCGAGTATCAAACGCAGTCTGTTCGCCTACGCTTGAACCGGCCTCAACTGCCGCCTTGCCACCCGTTCTGAATGGCACACCCAAAGGCGACCCCGAAAGTGGGTCCATCGAGTGGGCATCACTGTCAGGAGCACGTATGGTATTTCAATTCGCTTTCCAAGCAAATGGCTGGGGTCGCGTCACAGCTCCCAGCTCCCTGCGCACGGCTCCCTGCGCACAGCTCCCACCTCCCTGCTCACAGCTCACAGCTCCCAGCTCCCTGCTCACAGCTTACAGCTCCCGGCTCACAGCTCCCAGCCTCCTGCTCATAGCTCCCAGCCCCCTGCTCACAGCTTACGGCCCCCTGCTCACAGCTCCCAGCTCCCTGCTCACAGCTCCCAGCTCCCTGCTCACAGCTCACAGCTCCCGAGACCGCACTGCTCATTGTGTGTAGTCTGCTGCCATTTCGTGTCAACCATTTCCTGAGGTTCGAAAAGCAGCGGACAACGCACCCGGCGGCATATGCTAGAGGCTATAGATAACTCAGGCAGCTATCACTCCCGCGGCGTCACAAGCTCTCGTGTCGGCCGTGGCGATGACGTTCGAGACATGCGGGATTTGACAACGGATCTTATAAATGTTTGGGATTCCATTGCAAAATAGGTTGCTACGAGCGGCATTACTCAAGGAATTCACATTTTGTGTCGCTGTTTGATTCCTTTAAGCCAGTTCGTTTTTTTGTGGTATGGTTAATGGATTCGCAACAGGTTTGGGTTCATCATAGACTCGAACAAAAATGAAAGCAAGGTTCATTCCGCAGCCACCGCGGTCCCTATTCCTGTGAGAGCGACGCTGAGTATGTAATCCCCCAACCCCGTCAGTAAGTGTGATTGCGTCGGAATTTCCAGTGTGTATGCACATTGAATACCACACGCACTACCAAAGTTAAGTCTTTACACTGATATGACTGATGTGATATAAACATATCTTCACTAACCATTGTGTAATCGAATAGCCAAATACAACTACTGGGCGGCGGCAGGATCACTTACCAGCACGTAAACGTCGATGGGGTCATCGAACGGCTTGAGGTCGGTCCTGAGCATGACCACCCGGAACTGCACTGCGGACGGAGGGACGGTTCAGCATGTGACACACATCAGCACCAAGGACATCTGGTCTGCCGCTCCTGCAGGCAAGTCATATGACGTCACTTGTCATGTCGGCGGTCTCAGAGGTCGCCGTTTGCTGGCAAAAACACGGTATCGCGCCGACGGCATCGACCTTTTTAAGCCGGCTCGTGTTATAAAAAGTGATCTGGCCAGTGGTTACATAGCGTAGGACGTTTCCAGTGTTCGGCGATTCGCATACAGTCCTTCATTTGCTCTGTGGGCGACAATGAAGAGAGGGAGTAATGCACGAGTAGCGGTCCAGGTCAACTCATTTGTGTGTGCGCAGTAATTCAGTTACACGCGCCAAATAAGGCAAGCAGTTTTTTCGTGGCAGGGAACGTATTTGTGCCCGTCACCGCCACTCACAACGTTACCACAGAATCAGCCGGCAGGAGCTAACGATTTCCCATACCTAGCCCGTATGCTCTTCCCCAGAATGCCTGACGAGCGGCATGACACACGTCCAAACGGGCCGCCTCACGCTCAACCGGTCGGTGCGCGGCACTCGCGGTGCAGCACGTCCGAACCCTTAGTGTGAAACAATATTTGCACAGCGGCAGTGAGTCAGGCCTGGCCACTGGGCGCAGGCGACACCGCCGTGTCCACAGTCCATGCGGACGTGCACCGGCGGTACCACGCGCCCAATCAGGGCATTCTGTCGTGCATGGCCGAGCGCGCCGGGCACTGCGCGGAGCTGACTCAAACCGGGCGTATGCAGAGTGCACATCGGCACAGTTAGGCGCCATTTGTAGCCCCAAACAGCAGTGTGCACAGTGGTCTAAAATATTCGGTCTGTGGTGTTGTCGCTCGGGTTTGCCAAGAGGTATCCATGTAGAATACCCATTTTCCGGTTGCAAGACCACGTGGCGCAGCGGTCCCTCTGGGACCGGTTTTACCGTACCGGTTTTGCTAGTTCGGATTCAAACTTCGAGCAAAGATTGCAGGCTAGCCAAAGCCAATGCAGGCTGCCGGCGAGCAGCTGACTTCAAACGCTACTCTAGAACTTACTTTGGAGTTCACGTTAGAACTTAACCGAAGTTACGTTAGTAAATTGGCATGGAATGTATCCACGTCAGTTAGGTCACTGTGGCTTGTGCGGAGGTTTTCCAACACCACCAGTACAGCAGTGTAGTGACACATCGGCATACCAGTGCCTACGACCGTCCGCACTGTCCACGGCGACCACTGGCAAAGCCGGGGTGGACCCAGAGTACTGTGCGGTTCGTGACGTGACCTACAACAGCGTTCACAGGGTCACCGATAACATAGTTACATAGAGCAAACGTAGGACTCCCAGGATCACGGTCATCTCTGAGCTTGTAACGACCAGCCTGACTGACGGTGTTCAGTGCCCAGGCGCGCACTGAGGATTCCGTAAGAGGCTCGAAGCCTTCGAAGAGCACCATGCCGCCATCCAATGAGGGCGCCATTCCAAGCAGAAATCGTTATTTAATGCCAACTTCCTGCTAGAACACGTGACGTAGCGGCCCATTTTGACGGAACTAAACACCGAATTACGTCCGCTATTTGCCCTTGAACTATGGCCTGCGGCCGGTGGCGGCGGTCGCGCTAAAGGTCATTTGGCACCAGGGGGCAGGGCGGACAGTGCCGAGCATTGCGGCACGTTAAGCTTTTGCCACTAAATTCTGCCGTTGCCTGGAATTGCGTGGTCAGATGGAAAGGGACAGGGCTCACACGACGAGTACTGCTTAGCGTGGGCGCTGATCCCAGAAATCCATCTATTCAAAGGGTTGGAATCATTTTTATTTATTTTTAAATGTGAGTCGAGCCGCTGGAATTTAAGCTTACTACAGTTAGGGCATTCATGGTAGACTCGATCTCTTAACTGACGGAGTGGAGGAGCGTTATCAGCGAAGCACGAATGGCCGGTATACGCCTGCAGGCGTGCTGATGATTCAGGTGTCGTATATATAATCCGGGCTCCGGGCACCCCAGTCTAAGCTCGGAAAGCAGCATCTTGCCTAAAGTTGAGGGACGCCAATTGACGTAGGCCTAGAATGACTTATAGCTGGGTTGAGCGCGCCTCTCCGTCTGGTACTCGCGTCACCCACTCGCCTGGGCTTCGGCGCGAGACGGAAAGACGCTACTCTTGATGGAAGAGCGCTGCAGTTCTCAGTGCCACATTGCAAAATTGTCAAATGGTAGCATTGCAAGGTGCCACAACTTATAGGTTTGAGCTGCTGCAATTGGATGCACGCGCCGAACCCACCCATCTTAGGCGCAAATGCCTCATCTAATCACTTCCTCAGCACAGAATGAGCTAGGACACGTGTCATTATCACCACAGGGCGCGGCGACCACTGGGACCGTTCCCTGACTGATCGGCCGCCGCGGTAACTCGGGTCGACGTGGCTCCGCCCTGGGGCAGCCGTCAGCTGGTCCGAGCACGCAGCCTTAAAACACGTGCTGAACGCGCCACTGATGCGCCCGTACGAACCCGTGCCAGACGGCCGGGTCTGCCGCTGACCTGTCTGTCCGAAGTTGTAGATGGGTCTGCTGGTCTGGATGAGCACGGTGAGGAAGCGCTGGGCGAACTCGAGCCGCGTCTCGTTGACGAACACGGAGCCGCCAACGGAGCCCTCGTGGTCGCCCTCCAGCCGCAGCCGGTACGAGCCTTGCGTTGACGTGCTGGGGATCTGCGACCGGGGGAACAGCGGCGTTAGGGGGAAAAGAGCAGAGAAAGAGGGTAGAGGGAAGAGAGGCAGGGAAGGCAGCGAGAAACAGGGGAAGCAGAAGAGGGGAGAAATAGGAACAAAAGGAAAAACATTGGCAAAGGTTAGAAAAATTAAAAACTGGTTTGAGCTGTTAAACGACATAGACTAGTATTTGCATTTTCAATTCAACTGAGTAGCCCAACAGTATACTTATATGTCAAACGAACATCATTCAGTTAGAAGATGCTCATGTTCGCGAGCGTGTCAAACGGAAAGCACACATAAAGGCACCAGGACGTCTCAGTGTGGCATTTCACGAGTGGCTCAAATCCGTTTGATGCCAGCCTTCCCGGCCACGACCTCGTCCGGTGCCGACGCTCGCAGCACCGGCGCTGTGGCGTACCTTCATCATCATGATCTGGATGTCGCCGCGGCCCATGGTCTTCATGCTGGAGGCAATCTCGACGCCGTCGCGGGAGACGGAGGCGCGCACGTCCAGCGGATACTGCAGCGTGTCCAGGTGGAGCGGCCCGCTGGAGCCGAGCAGCACGGCCAGCACCCGGAAGATGGTGCCCGGCCGCACCAGCCGAGACGCCAGTACCAGGTACCGGCTGGTGGCGGAGACGGCCACACGTCAGGGGACCGACGACAGGTGGTGCTGGTGGGGCGGGGGAGGGGGCACCAGCCGAGACGCCAGCACCAGGTGACGGCCGGTAAAGGGCACGTCTCTGCAACGGCGGTAGGTTAGGATACCGATCGCGTGTTGGCCCCGGAAGATTCAAGACTTAATAGCTGTTGTTCGTTTCAAACACGCGCTTTAGCAATTTGCAAAGGAGATGTTTGGTCCGTGATCTTTTACTGAAAAATGCCACCCTTTATATTCGTCTAGCGCGCTGTAATTCACGGCAAGGCGCTATTGGAATATGACTGCAATCGGAGGCCGTATGCTGCATCAATTGGTTTCTGAATTCCCTGTAAGACACGCCAGTAATGATGGCGACAGCGTCGGCGTAGATACAGAGCCAGTGACTGCAGCAGCCGGGTGAGATATTTGGAATAGATCGTAATTGTCGGTGCATGCATCGCATTGCGCTATCCACTCTGCTCACTTCAAAGGCACACGCTCGCTTCCTGAAAAAACAACACACGTTATCGAAGGTGAAGCAGTTGCACCACCGCAGTGTAACTGCCGGGTATAACTTCATCTTCTGCAAAAACATCCCAGGGAAGACCCCAGATAAATCATGTCATGCTATAGAGGTTACATTTGACGGAATCCCGAGTTTATTTTGTTGTACTTATAGTGCGTATGGCTGTATATACGCCCGATGGTTAATCACATGGTTCCTTCAGTGGTGCGTATCTCGCAACAAAATTAGTTCCTAATCACGCAGTGAATGAGCGAGCTCCCATACCATCTCTGAGGCCAATGGAAATGAGCCATGTCCAATGTATGTCTGCGTTGAGTTGTGAGGAACAATCCCGATTCAGACCAATGACTAACAATAGCATCTAATGCGTGCTCATTTGGAAAGCCTTGATCAAAATTAGAACAGCTAAGACAGTGTGAAGTATTACAAACAAAATTCCTAGAACATTTTCTGCTTTCACGTCATCAAAGCCCTACTGTTGGGGAACATTTGTATCAAAGCTACCGAAATAAAACAGCCTTATCCATAGCCGGCAACCGCCACCAGAAATACCGGAATGCTGCTGATTTTTCTCTGTTATAAATCCGCTTATGAATGTTGAAGATGGCTGCTATTGTTAATCCCTGCCGACTCTGCCTGGCCCTGTGTATCCGAGTCCGGCCCATGGTCCGTGAACCAGTGAGGAGATGATGACGTTACTGTCTTTTTCACCGGCGGGCCTTTTTGAGTCTTAGCTCATCAAAGTTGCGCCTCGCCCTTTCCACATGCATGAGCCTCGGCCGACAAATAAATTCGCTGCCAAACGCCAGAGACTTGGCGTCAACCGCTGCAGATGGGATGCCCCCTACGTAACGAAAGGTGACGACGAGCGGGGCTGCCGACCAGCGTATGTGAAAATCAGCCCAGCGCGTCCCAGAATTGAGGGAACTGTAGAACGGTTATGGTTGGATACTGTTCCGCTGTCCGTGGCACCTCACGACACGATGGCAGTGCAAGGTATCCCACATAGTTATTGTCTTCGAATAAAGTTTGGACACGTACTTGAAGGTAAACAAGCACACAAATAAGTCCCTTAAATTACCAATAGTGTTGGTGCCTTGTTTTCAGGCCACTCGCGCCCCGCTCCTGCCTTTTTATTTCGGAAATGATAAATATTTGCTCGATTCTATCTGCCTATCGGTGGATGAGATATACAAGCTGCGGGTGTCCCTGCACGATGCTCAAACCGAGGCTATCCAGCATACAAGAGCTCGCGCTGCCATTCCAAGCCATGGACCGAAACACTATCTGGTAAGCGTCATGCTCAGTAACCGCGCTAGTGGTTTTCAAAGAGCGCGGACTCATTCCTCTTTTTACATGCATGGCTCCAAAGCTGATGTCGTTAGCCATTTTCCTTGAGTGTGGCCGGCCCGTTGTCATTTCCCTGGCAAATGACAACCGTTCTAGGCGTCCTGCCATTGTCTTCAAAGTGTAAAGAAGATGGAAACAAGATAGCGCGGGTCGAGTCCTGCATTGTCGTGCCAGAGCGATGGAGGTCGGCAGGGTTTTGGGATGGTGTGCACGACTGAGGTGAGAAGGGTACGGGATGGTTTGCTCCTTGCCATCTGATCTTTCACATAACGGCGCGTAACATTTAATTGATGTTGAAAAGTTGTTTTTAATTCATGGCCTATTTTCCTTTCAGTTCACTTTCATGGATTGCCGTTTTCTTTTTAGTTCCGGTGCTTTTGATTCTAAACAGTGTTATATTCTGTGCTGCCGTTGAGTCTCAGTTTTCTTTTTTAGGAGGGTTAATAATGACGTCCTCAGCTAAACTCGCCGCGTTACAACAAAAGGACAGAAAGGTTTTGGAACCAAGCCGTAATCCATATTATGCACAACATGAGACAAATTCGGTGGGCCAGTGAAGGCCGACAGAAATGTGAGATAATCAGAGAACGATGAGCGGGCGACCCTGTTCCTTACCCCATTAACGTGAGGGCCTCAATTGCATCACTAGACGACGGACGAGGTGAGGAGCATCAGCCGCTGTCCCCGGCGGGGGTTCATGGTAGGTCCCCACACATAGTGCGTAGGCAGAGTCTAGGAACAGCTTATCAGCTGATAGAGCTCGGGAGGCAGCAAAGATGCCGCAGTCTGTTGGAGCCGGCCAGCCACCCTCGGGACAAGCAGGCGGCTGAAAACTCAGTCTAGCTTCCGAGTAGAATTGCAGTTCGGGCGGCGCCTAAGCTCTCTCTCTCTCTCTCTCTCTCTCTCTCTCTCTCTCCTCTCTCTCTCTCTCTCTCTCTCTCTCTCTCTCTCTCTCTCTCTCTCTCTCTCTCTCTCTCATCTCTCTCTCTCTCTCTCTCTCTCTCTCGTCTCCTCCTCCCTCTCCTCTCTCCTCTCCTC
>NW_023596818.1:258182-265486 GCF_011947565.3 Pollicipes pollicipes | reverse complement strand
CCCACCATGAAGACGCTCTCGCTGCCCGTGTCCGCCGAAATGGCTCCCAGCTTCCGCATCCTGGTGTACCACGTGACCGACGACGGCGAGGTGGTCACCGACTCCATCCAGGTGCCCGTGGAGGGCATCAACCGTGGACGGGTGAGTGGGCGCCGAGTCACCAACTCGCTGTTGGGTGAGTCGGTGAGAGTGAGAGTGAGAGTGAGCGGCGTTGGCCATCGGCCGTCTCCATGGCAAACGTGGGCCGCATCCACCGGACGAGTCGGCAATGTTTTTTTTGTGTATATATATATATATATATATATATATATATATATATATATATATATATATATATATATATGCATATCAATGTGGGAGATGGTTAGACAAATGGCTCGGACAGTTGCAGGTTCGAAACCTAGCTGAAGCGTCACAAACGGAGTGACGTCGCGTTGCTCCGCAGACGAAAGTGGTGCTGAACCAGCACAAGGACCACTCGAAGAACACGCTGGAACTGGGCATGTGGAGCACCCCGGGCGCCACCTTCTGCACCAGCTCCGGCCGGGCGTACCTCTACAGCGTGCAGGCCGGGCACGACCTCACGCGCACCTCGGTCCTCTCGGCACTGCACTCGTTCGAGAACACCACCAGGTGCGGGCTGACGCGATGGCGCCCAGAGCTCGCACAACCCGTGCGCTGCGAGCAGTTACCCGAAGCAGACTCCGCCATTCTCCGTCAAAGGAGAGGATTCTTTGTTGGCGGCTTTGGTGCCAGTGATTTATATCGCGGACGTGGCCCGAGGTGCCCGGATGTGCGTTCTTGCTCTACGGTGACTGAAATGGCGGGAAATTTCTTCGTTGCGGTAAACATTTCGTGTTACGTGGAAAATAATATGACGACACTGCGTTTTTTGCAGACCCATTCACAGCGCCAACTGGCGCTGGCGAGATGGTAGCCAGCCGATGAGGTCCGAGCACTACATCACGCAAAACTACGGCATCGACGCCAACACCACCTTCGACCTGGCCGGCCTCGTGGTCTTCACGGACGCTATAGTCGAGTCTGTCCCTGGGTCAGGTGAGGTCAGGGTCACGGGAGTACGTCACCAGCCGCTGTCAGCATCTCTGACGCCAGTTTTTCACCAGCCGCTGTCAGCATCTGTGACGCCAGTTTCTTAGTTTCGGGATTTTACTCAGGTTCACGTAATTTCAGGGTTTTCGATTTCCGTATGGGGGCGTGAGGGTTTCCGAACGGTAGTGTAAAGGTGAATGTTTTGAATATTTGCCGCAACGCTTGCCGGTCCCTATCCCGATTACCATTTTCTACCTGTACTTTTTCCCTTAATTTTGCAACCTAGCCCCGCTCCCATCCAAAGGCATAAAATGATGACAGGTTCGTCTCATCGCTTCATCAGCGTCGCTTTCTTTCCTTTTTTAAAACATTATTTTGAACTTTTCTCCAAGGTTTTCTGTCCGTTTTTGGTGCATAGCTGGTAGCTCTAAGTGACATATCCCGAGGGATTTGAGATTTTTAACTAATGATGTTCTTTGACGCATCCAACCTCGTTTTAAATCAACCAGTAACTTTCAGGTCATATCAAGTTCCCCGTCCTTTAATTCCGTGTCTGATTTTCAAGGGTGACCTTGAGAGGATCTTTGCACGGACACTAGTTTTTTTATTGTTAATGTCGTGATGCTTGAAATTATTTGCATGGACACTAGCGCTTTTGCTTATGAATGTTCCCCGCTTTTTGAGCCAGACTTTGACCTTGAAAGGTAACCTTGAGAAGTCAGGACTTCTTGTTGGACGCCACTTCGTGCGCTAGCAATTGCCTTGATGCTCACAAGCCCGAAAGTGGGCAGCAATTTTCAGACGATACGGAGCTCCACATCCTTTGAACTGAATTTGACTTGGAAGGTTGACCTTGATAAGTCAGGGCTTCTTGACGGACGCTAGTTTTTTGCTGATGAATATTCTGAGGCCTAGTAATTTGTAATCAGCGGCAACTTTTGGGTCATATGAAGTTCCCGCACAGTAAGCCTGAAATTGACCTTGAAAAATGACCTTGATAGGTCAGGCCTTCTTGACGGACGGTAGTCCATGCGCTTGCGATTGTTCTGATCCTCACAAATCCGAAATCAGCCGTTAAGTTTTTGGGATATGCAGTTTTTCGTCCCTTTGCGTTGAAGGTCACATGACAGTGTAAAGTGTACATGCCATTCGATGCTCTATGGCCATAACTGACCATCCGCCTCGTTGTCATCGAAACCGCAACTCGTCGCTAAACAAATCGCTGAAGAAATCGCCAGCTTCACAGATATGCAGAGGAACCGCGCCGCTGTAGTCACTACGCGACCCGACTCGCTGTGTTCCAGTCTGCTTGCTGTGTGTTAGGCGAGCCCTTCCCTACCGGCAGATTGTGTGGAGGGCGAGCTGCGCTGTGTGACCCGCGGCTGCTTCAACGCCACGCTCCTGTGTAACGGCATCGATGACTGCCCAGACCGTTCCGACGAGATGGGCTGTGAGTACTGAACACAAACGGTACAACAGAGCTCGACCCCCATTAACCTGTTCTTTGAGATGCACCATTTCCTGTCTCTTGAACGTACATTTTATGCATATGTGGTCACGAGCTAGATAATGTGCTGGTGATGATATGATTTTGTTCCTCCTTCAGTTGTTTGGTTAGTTAGCTACTTCCTAGTGGATCTTGCACCTGTATTTCATAAGCAGTATCTGATCATTGATACCTTTGGATGTGAATGCTGTTTTAGCTAAAAAAAAGCCTCATACCTGAACACGAGAACCTAGCTCGTTGGCGTTTGCCTCATCTCGTGAGATACTGAGCTACACTGCTGTTACCCTGTGACGAAACAGCCTCTCCCATGATAGTGGCGTTTTGCCTGGTTTACTGACAGCCGATGCTTGTTCGCCTCGCTCTGTCTTACGCCGCCCGCTGCCGCGTCTGCAGGCCACGTGGAGCTGGGCGACGACGAGCAGGAGCGACGCTTCCGGCTGGACCGTCGCTCCGTCTACAACGAGTTCTTCGACCCCGAGGACGGCGACTGGGCCTGGGTGCGCCAGGAGATCGGTGAGCGCCTGCTGAGCCGGCCCCGGCTACGCTCCTTTCTCATCCTGTTACCAGCCCGCCACCGCCATCGAGGGACTTCCAATTATTTTGAGTCTGTCGTTTGTGAGTCCGCTGGGGCTCTTTGTGTATCAGACTAGCTACACAGTCGCAATTAATGCTGTGACGACCTTTTAAGTCCTTCCCGTCAGGGTAGCAGCAAGGGTTCTCGTAACTCTCGCCCTGACAGGGGGAGGGGGATCGCTTTATAAGACGGCTTATTAGACCTGCCCATAGGGTTTTCTGAGGATACTTCCCCAGCATGTCGTAAAATCGCACACCAAATTTTTAGTGCCCGGTGGGGCATTCATTAGCCAATGGTCTCGTACATGTGTGAGCTTGCAAAGCTGAAAAAGATCGATTTGGGGCAAAGTTTGACCTTTAACTTGGCGTATTGTGGTCAATTATTGACCAAGTCTCATACAGTTTATTGCCAATCGCAAGATCTCGTTGAGACCAACCCATCGTTTTCTGCTAAGCTCTATCTTCTTAGTTTGGAGACGGCACGGGATCGCATCGACTCCCGTTATGAAAAGCGGCGGATCAGGGCGAAATGGGCGAATTAGGGGAGGCGGGGCGGAGGTCAGTAAACATTCGTCTTTAGGACGCTAAAGGAGCCGTGTATGATACTGAAATAAGAAAATGTGGTCCTGAGGGATCCCCTTTGGCTGCGCTCCCACTGCCAGTGATCGACCACTGACTTTTGTGATTCGTCACTGACCCCGCGACCGGTCAGCATCGCATGTTTGTCACTGACCCCATGGGCAGATACTGACCCCATGACCCGGCACTGACCCCATGACCCGGCACTGAGCCCGTGGCCCGTCACTGACGCCACGACTGGTCACTACCAGGGTACCAGGGCGGCGAGCAGCTGGTGCTGGAAGTGCCCGAGACCAACGACGACTGGTACATCAACGGCTTCAGCATCAGCCAGAAGGACGGCTTCGGGCTGATCGAGACGCCACTACACGTGAGGAGACTGGTGCCTCGGACGGGAGGGATCGCGGACGTGGTGCAGCTGGTGATATCTGACAGTTTACTCCCATGTCACCACGTCTAGCTGGTGACGCGACCGAGTCATTGCCAAACGCCCTCCGCGTCACGTGCCGTGTTCTAAACCGCAGCGACGTTGCAGTATGTCAGCAACCGGCCGTTCTACATGACCATGGAGCTGGTGGAGAACATCAGGCGTGGCGAGACGATCTCGGCGCGCCTCATGCTGGCCAACAACCAAGAGATCGAGGTGCTGGCGCTGGTCGTCCTCGTCGACAGCGACGACTACCAGTGAGTGAACCTACATGGCGCTGACAAATCTTCCCTCCAGTCTCTAATAAGCACTAGATTATGGATGGAACGATAGTAGAGAGCACCGTATCTCAGGATTTCGACAGATCTGACTTTAGACATCACTGGCCCATGTCCGCCATGTTACAGGTATCAAAATTTTCATACTAGCCACAGTTGTGTCTCGGTTTTCATGCTACGGTCGGCGTGATGATTTGGAACAGCCGAAACCAATAGCTATAACGCTCCTTGCAGCGATGATCGAAACGTTACCATTGCTGACGCTTGCAGGAGCTCCGACCATTAGCATTACAAGGTCTCTCGTAGGCTATTGCCGAAAAGTCAGTGGGTTTAGAGTTTGCCCTGTTTGCCGGATTGGAGAATGATATGCGTATCAGCAGTTGAAAGGCGTGCTGCTAGTGAATTATTTGTCCCAATGCAAGTTACATCTCACATTGCACGTTCCCTCCTACTTCCATTTGAGGAACATTCTGTCAAGCTATGCTCAAGGGAATTTCGCAGGCACAACACGAGAGAATTAATTGAACAGCACTATCTAATGACTGCATTGAAGGGGCAGTTCTCGCAACAGGCATGCAAAAGAAGTGCGGGGAGCAAATCAGTAGCTAAAAGCTATCGGGATCCAGAGTACATGGGCTGTTTGACCGTTCCCAGGTTTGTGCACGTGGAGCTGGACGGTGTGATCTCGCACCGGAATGTGCGCACATCCAGCGGGGATCACCAGCACCTGGTGCCGGTCAGTACATCACCAGCCCGTACCGCTGACGCATGGTCGCGTGCGCGCCGTCCTTTGCACGTCGGTCGTGCGCGGACTGCGCCGGAGTTGGTGTGGCGACTCGAATCCCGCGTCCGGTACACATGGCTAAAACAAGAGGCTCAGTACAGTTTTGTTTTGTTTGAAGCGTTTCTGATGTGTCGCATGTCGCGCTAAGCCGACGTGGTCTCTTTCACTGCAGTGAAAGTTCTCACGCCCCCTGATAACGCTCATGCATGCCCTTTGGTAAATTAGCTAAGGTAATGGGAAACTGAAGCTCCACGGCCGTCCATGAGACGTAGCGTAAAGTAGGCGTTGCCGGTAATGAATCAACCGCTTTGCTGGCGTTCTGCAGTGGAGCTACCATGTAAAGCTCACCAGCCGCTCTGGAGCTAAGCTCATATTACCGTTTTATATCAGATTTGCTTCAGTTCGTTGCCATAGGACTCAGCCGATGTGTAATCAGGGACATACTACGGCAGGAGTTGGTTGCAGAGCTGTGCTAAAACACAGCGCCTTCACAAACCTGCTCCGTAAAATAGCTTTGCCCCTTGGCGAGACTCACCTTCTCTTTCATCTGAACATATGACGGAAAGCAAGTATCGAGGCGGCACCGACTGCTGCATTGGACCAGACGCTGACCTGTGACCCCCTGCTGACCTGTTACCGAGCGCTGACCTGGGACCCCATACTGACCTGTTACCGAGCGCTGACCTGTGACCCCCTACTGACCTGTTACCGAGCGCTGACCTGTGACCTCCTACTGACCTGTTGCCGAGCGCTGACCTGTGACCTCCTACTGACCTGTTGCCGAGCGCTGACCTGTGACCTCCTACTGACCTGTTACCGAGCGCAGACCTGTGACCCCCTACTGACCTGTTGCCGAGCGCTGACCTGTGACCTCCTACTCACCTGTTGCCGAGCGTAGACCTGTGCCCGCCGGCTGACCCGTAGTCCTCGTTGACCCTTGACCGGCTGATGGTGTACAGATTCCGGCCGGCGAAAGTGTGGAGGTGACGATCCCGATCAAACCGATGGTCGAGGCCGGCTCCTTCGACGTCACCATCAAGTGCATCACCCAGTTCGGACTGGACGTGGAGGAGGCGACCGTCGAGGTTTCGGTACGTCAGCAGGTGGCGCTAGCCACTACGCACCTAATACTATCTATCGGATATGAGTGTCTGATGATAATGAGTTATCAGGAAGTGAATAGTCACTGGCTTAAAATGCAAGCGTCTTGAGTGAGCGATATTTATTCTTCACGGAAGCTGTCGGGAGTTGAGGAGCTGGTCTTAGCAAAGAAAAAAGTCCATTATTGTTTGGAACTGGCGTCAAGTAGATCAAGACGTTTAGTTTTCGTCGAATGTCCTCTAAAATATTCCACACCATTCACAAATGTCTTTGGGTTTTGGATCAACGAAAAAAAGAATAACAAGTGTTCTCTCCTTTGTGCCTCATCAGCATCGGCTGGTCCTTTCAGAGTGTAATAACGTTCTGATTGTACTGTGGGTTAGAACCGGACATTTGACAGCTGCGATTGCTCAGGAAGGATTGCATCCTCATACGTTAATATGCACGTCGTTTTAAACCCGTCCTATGTTTTATTGTGTCCCATCATCCACTACCAGGGTTAGCAGACGGTACAGGCCATAAGGCCTGAGTACGTCTGTACGTTAAAGTCGGGCGTCGTCTGTATGGCCATCAGCCAGAGGGGGTCGGCATCGGGTCTGCACATTAATGTCCGGCGTCGTCTATCTGACCATCAGCCGGAGGGGGTCGGCATCGGGTCTGTGCGTTAATGTCCGGCGTTGTCTATCTGGCCATCAGCCGGAGGGAGTCGGCATCGGGAAGCACACGTCCTTCCTGCTTGACCTGAAGAACCGGGCGGTGGACCACAAGTTCCTCAACATCCTCACGGAAGAGTCGCCGGAGGTGCCGTACGCCACCTGGCGTCGCTTCGTCTACGGCAGTCCGCAGGGTTCCGTCACCGTTTCAGGTCAGCCACCCGGTCTCGCTCGCCGCAGGTCACAGGCACGAGCACAAGTTGCGGCCGTCAGAGACCGGGACGTTTGTTAGGGCTGATCGTCGGCCGCAAATCACTGATCATTATTGAATGAAGTGTTCTGACCAACG
>NW_023596818.1:238934-257182 GCF_011947565.3 Pollicipes pollicipes | reverse complement strand
CCCCCCCCCCCAGCAATCGTTGGAAGTGCTCGCGATGACTTGCTCTGCACGCGGTCGTGGGTAAGCTCTCAACTTGCCGAGTTAAGCCTTCCCTTTGCAGGAGCACATGGACATTAAGCATTAAGAAGCAAAACTTCAGTTGACGTGGCCGGACCTGAACGCGGGTGAAGTCGCAATACCTCGTGCCAAGTAAGTTTTGCGCGCATGCCTTCCCGGAGTTTCACAGGAGCGCACGCTAGACCGCAAGGTACACCGGGTGCTCTCCATGGCAGGTCACGTGACCCGGGCTGGTGCTCCAGTGACCACATGTGCTCACAACAGGCACATATGGGAGCTTACAACACCGTTTACATCGTTATGGCGCTTAAGGCGTAACATCAGAAAGTTCCGAGTGAAGTTGCGAGGTCCGAGTCATATCGGAGAATTCCGATCGACTGCCATGATACATCAGTCCCCGAGGCGCAGCTGGCTACGGGCTGCCGCTCCACGAAACACCGGTGGTATTTTGAAGGGCCTTTGAGGCACAGGACACCTCAGTGCGGCCCAGACGAGCTCGCCGTGCTGCTTGTTCGTCACGAATGGCACCGTGCGGTGGCGCTCGGTACGATGAGACCGACCACCGACAAACAAGCACGGCTCGGGCGACGGACAGCAAAGCCGAGCCTGTGCGGATCAGATGCTGTCTACACAGACGGGAGGTCCTGTCAGGTGCCACAAGTCCGGCAGCTCCGACCCGACAGCTGGCGCAGATGTCACCCGCTCGGCAGCTCCGACCCGACAGCTGGCGCGGATGTCACCCGCCCGGCAGCTCCGAGCCGACAGCTGGCGCGGATGTCACCCACTCGGCAGCTCCGACCCGACAGCTGGTGCGGATGTCACCTGCCCGGCAGCTCCGAGCCGACAGCTGGCGCGGATGTCACCCACTCGGCAGCTCCGACCCGACAGCTGGCGCGGATGTCACCTGCTCGGCAGCTCCGAGCCGACAGCTGGCGCGGATGTCACCCGCTCGGCAGCTCCGAGCCGACAGCTGGCGCGGATGTCACCCACTCGGCAGCTCCGACCCGACAGCTGGCGCGGATGTCACCTGCTCGGCAGTTCCGACCCGACAGCTGGCGCGGATGTCACCCGCTCGGCAGTTCCGAGCCGACAGCTGGCGCGGATGTCACGCGCTCGGCAGCTCCGACCCGACAGCTGGCGCGGATGTCAGGCAGCTCCGACCCGACAGCTGGTGCGGATGTCACCCGCCCGGCAGCTCCGACCCGACGGCCGACGCGGGCACGCAACTCTAGCTGATGCTATCCGGTGAATAGGTAGGGTAGGTCCACATGCCAAGCGGAACGACTCACTGGGGACGCGTGCGGCTTACAATTGCCAGTGTGTAATAAAGGAAATACAACCGACAGTGTTTCTGATGGCTTCAGTGAGCTGCGACAAACTTGCTCAGTAACTGACAGTGATGTTTTGCTGGGGACTGTAACCACCCCCGGCATCGCATTTTATGCTCACAGAATTGATTAAAGATATAAATTTATTTTAAAATGAGGCATGCGTCGGTCTGTGGTCAGTCTGATCAACCATAGTGTGTGGAGTGATAGCAACAGCGAGGTGGGCTGAGCTGACATGGAAAACAGCATGGAATGTGACGAGCTTCGCGGCTGGCCCATGTACGTGGCCACGTCCACCATGGCATCCAGGCGATCAGCGTAACAGCGCTCCCCTCCTCACTTCTAGATGTCAGGACTCTGACGCGTCCTGATGGGCGGGGTAATGTTTTAAGGCCACGCCCCATGCTGATGTGTAGGCAGGGTATTCCTGGAGCCACAGATAATCCAAGTCAGGCAGTTTTAGCATTCATCTGTTGCACCCGGTGGATGTACCCTGCTCAGAGCGCAGAAAAGCAGGGAGGTGTGTAGAACTCCAGAGCCTTTTGGCTCCATCATGTCTATTGTACACTGTGGACCTAGTTTGGTATTTGTAAAGCTGATCTTGACACCCACAACCACCTCAACATCTCCAGCCGGTCTTGTCGGCTTACGGGCGTGACAAGCCTGCTATGTGACACACCGGGTAACTGGTAGGCAGCACCATCCCAAACTGATCGGCACGACTAACCTGCGGGATGACGTACGAGGTGATGAATGTGTAGGGGGTGTTCTTGTCGGCGTAGGGCGGGCCGGGCTTCGCATGCAGCTCCAGTGTGACGTTACCCCTGATGACCTTGTCACTGGTGTAGGCGGCGGACACCTCGCCAGCTATGGCATCTTCCGAGAGTAGGAAGTAGGTCGGCATCCACACGAACGCCTGCCGGAAGGAATCGTTAGCTCTCAGGAATCGGAGCCGGGCTCAGAGCGACGAAGACTCGGGCATCTCAAGAACGCGTGGCGTCTGACTGAGCTGCGGAATCTAGATTATTCAACAAATAACGCATCCAAGTTGTGTCTGACAGCAGAACGCCGTTAGCGTTAAAGCAAACATCGACAGCAGGCATTTGTTATTACAACACCAGCACATTCGCTCATTCAACGCCAATCGATCGTTTAGGACGTTATCGGATAGCTCAGGATAGTGCTGTAGCAGCTAAGGCCTGTTATCAGCTTCGGATGTGGATTTCTGTGCCGGTTGCTTTAAGTGTCGTCAAGGCAGCGGGCTAAGAGAACAGCGCCTGCTCCTCCCCTTTCCACTCTGCTCTATATCCGTCTTGCTCTGTGTGTCTCGACATAGCCCTCATCGCTGTAATCCGCCAGTTTGCCAGCCAGTGTGTGTGTGAGCTCTCCTGAGTTGGAGGAGCGGCACCAGGCGCGGCTGACCTCCCACTGGGGCACGAAGTACTTGGTGAGCTTGATCAGCTTCTCCTCCAGCTGCCCACGAACGTTGACCCGGATCCTCCACCAGCCTCCCTTCCCGATGAACGGCAGGTTGAACTGCAGCGCCACCACACCTGCCGGCAGGGCCGCAGCCGGTCAACGCAACCTCCAAACAGAATCTTCATGCAGAGCAGCGCAAGTTAGGATAACATTTGTCATTCCAGACGGGTGAGGAAAGGTTCGAGAGGTGCCTCGCCTATCACTGAGCGCATCTCCACAGACTGGTGCATTTGGCGCGCTTCGACCAGCATCGTGCATCAAACATCGCGTGTTAACCCGTGTTGGGGACAACGGGCGACAAAGGTCTGTTCGGCAAACAATGGGCGACAGGCGCTGTGCTGCGCAGGACGGGCGACTAGTGGCTTTACAGCGGACAACGGGCGACTAGTGGCTTTACAGCGGACAACGGGCGACTAGTGGCTTTACAGCGGACAACGGGCGACTAGGGGCTGTCCGGCAGACAACAGACGACTAGGGGCTGTCCGGCGGACAATGGGCGACTAGGGGCTGTCCGACAGATAGCGAGTAACACCGGCGGCGCGGCAACGGTCCAGGTCAGCGCGCGCGCGCGCGCGCACACACACACACACACACACACACACACACACACACACACACACACACACACACACACACACACACACACACACACACACACACACACACACACACACACACACACACACACACACACACACACACACACACACACACACACCGCTGACGACACCGGACAGCGCGGCGCCGGTCGCCTGCAGCCGGCGAGACGAGCGAGCGGGGAGCCAGCTTCGGCCGCGTGCCGTCTTCAGTCGCACCTGCTCCAGACGGGCGGACGGCCGGCCAGCGCCAGGTCCCCAATCAGTACAGCCGGTAAATAGCTGTCCCTAATAGACCCATTGCGGGGGCCTCCAACGGCTTAATAGCGGCGACGTGCAGTATTTCTGTAATGTCACTATCACTGCGCCATTTCCTTTCATTTCCACGCCAGCATTACAAAGGACCCCCGTTATTCACGCGATCCGTGGATGCGGGTCTGGCGTCGTCCATCACCTGTACAGGCCCCGTCTGACAGACAACAGCTGGAGTGGCGCGTCCTTCCCGCACGGGCGCACCCGGCGGCGGGCCAACGTGCGCGCCCTCTGGCGGTGACCAGCCGGACGCGGCGCCCCGCCGGGCGGGCCGCGTCCCGGCGATTGGCTGCGACGACTGGGCCTCTGGCGGGCGGGACGGGGAGGGGAGGCGGACGGCACGCCACCAGGCAGACCACCACCGCGTGCCGGCACGCCACCAGGCAGACCACCACCGCGCCGGCACGCCACCAGGCAGGCCACCACCGCGTGCCGGCACGCCACCAGGCAGACCACCACCGCGTGCCGGCACGCCACCAGGCAGACCACCACCGCGTGCCGGCACGCCACCAGGCAGGCCACCACCGCGTGCCGGCACGCCACCAGGCAGACCACCACCGCGTGCCGGCACGCCACCAGGCAGGCCACCACCGCGTGCCGGCACGCCACCAGGCAGACCACCACCGCGTGCCGGCACGCCACCAGGCAGACCACCACCGCGTGCCGGGCACGCCACCAGGCAGACCACCACCGCGTGCCGGCACGCACGCAGGCAGACCACCACCGCGTGCCGGCACGCCGAGGCACGCAGAATCGTCACGTGGACAAAGCTCACGGTATCCTCCAGTCCGCCGGCTTAGGGGATGCTCTGCCTCATGGCCTTAGTTTCCTCGTCAGTGCCCCGGAATATAATCAGTATCATCGGAGTGTTGTCGGAGTATCATAAGTATCATCCGCCCTTCTTTCCTCATTCACGCTTCATCCTGAATCACCGTGTTTACCCGAGAGAAGCTGCTTACTTGCACAAACAGGCTTAAGTGTACCCCCTCTCCTCCCCCTTCTTGCCGGTAGTCGCGCCCGTGCGCCCACATAAACTCCGAAGCGGAATCCGGAAGTCGGGTATTCCAGATGCGCGTAATCTTATCCCACCAATATCGACTCTCCTTCCCATAATGGCCTAGAAATGTTAACAGCTAACCGAAAGAGCTCACCAGATCAGGTCCACACCCAATCAGACCACACCAAGGCCTCCTGTAAAGAGATGCGCTACGTTCATTGGTTAGTTTGTAATGGATAATCAGTAGGAAAAAGACAAAGTGGGCCTCTCGAATAACGTGGGCTGTAATTTTGAAACGCTGCATAATATGCAGCATTTGGTAATATACTGCATAACATGATTATGCAACGCACGTAGCACAACAAATGAATTTTCGCTTACCTTAGTTTTCATCGTTATTGGCTACAGATCACAGCCGCCGTTGTTGAATTTCAGCTAGGCTTCAAACCGATCCGGTTCTGTTTACGGGAGAGCTTCAAATGTCCGGAATGGCGTCAGGGGCATTCACCGCTGCCGGTGAGGCCGCCCGCCTTTTGACGGGACCCGTCCCAGCCCCAGCTGAACATACTGTTTGACCGTCTGCGCGTTTGGGAGGGAGGGGCGAGGCGAGGTCCTTGACACAACGTTCACAAATACAGACGCAGAGGGGAGGCGGCAGATGAAGAGGGAAAGAAAGCAGAGGAAGAGCAGCTAGAACGGAAAGAAAATGGAAGTAGGAAGAGAGAAAGAGATGAGACAGAGCGAGAGGACAAGAGGGAGAGGGGGAAAGAGAGAGAGAGAGAGGGCGTGAGGGACGGAGAGAGAGAGAGAGAGTGAGAGAGAGAGTGAGAGAGAGAGAGAAAGAGGGAGAGAGAGAGAGAGAAAGAGAGAGAGAGAGAGAGAGAGAGAGAGAGAGAGAGAGAGAGAGAGAGAGAGAGAGAGAGAGAGAGAGAGAGAGAGGGAGAGAGAGAGAGAGAGAGGCCACGCCGCAGACGCCTGATGGCCTCACATTCCGGAGCCAGCGGGAGGCCTATCCAGTGACGTATGAGCAGCGCCACTTGTATGGCGGCCCGTCACCGCGCGACCCACGCGATGGATGCGGCGGCCAGACCGGCGGCAGTTCGGTACGGTCTGTTTGGAGGCTCAGCACAGGCGGGGCGGTCTGGCCACAGCATTGGTAGCTCGAGCGGACCGTCGCCGAAGACAGCGACCACCAACGGCGAACATCCGAGTTTCGAGAAACACCATGCCTGCCCTTGATGCTCGTGATGAGTTAAAGTCAAAATCCCATGCTGTCTGCAGCGGTAAATTTCTTCTTTTTCCACACTTTGAGCGGTAATGCGCACGCTAGATACACGTTAGGTGTAGTGAGCCAATTAACGCGCAACTTTACTGGTCGTTATGGGCCATTAAACATCTAACTTGCTGTGGCTACTAAAGTATATGGAGCTGATACATCAGCCAGATGCTCGTAAAAGAGTGTAAACATTTAATGCGCTCTGGAATTGAGCTGAATTTCCCCGACAGCGAAAAGCCTTTCCAGAAATCGTGATGATACACCTGAGGTCAGACTGCACAAGACGGACGGCTAGCTACATTTGCAGACGTGCAGAATCTGGCAGGTGAGCACCGACCACGGACCGCGCCCCGAGGCGCGGTGCTCTGGATCGCTGGAAGGTTCGCGATGTCGTGCACACCGTGCAGACCAACGGGTCGCCGAGTGAAAGGCCTCGGTGATTCAGACGAGCACGAATGGCGCAGTTCGTCGCCACCAGACGTTCCCGGCGTCCGAGCACGAGGGGACTCACGGGGGCCGAGATGGTCACAACCCCGCCCGACCTCAAGATGCGCCTGTAGGACGGCGCCGGTCGTCTGGCGTGGACCGCGCGCGGCGGAGGGGACTGCCGTTGTCGTTTTCCTGGCGACGCCTCTGATCCAGGCAATGGTAATGGGTGACGCCAGTGAGGCAGATTTGAGCGGACAGATTGCCGGACCGCTGAGTGACCGGCCGTCATGGCTGCACTGACTCACCGTTGTTGGACGATTCTGAAGGCCACCTGCGCATGATGTAGCCATCGCTGTCCTAAAAAACAAGACACAAGCGTCAGCAAACCGCGACATTGTTGGCACTTGAAAGAAAATCCAAAAGGAACAGTTATGATCCGGATCCCGTATGAATAAGCCCTTCTCAAACCGATCGATCCGCTGGGTTACATGAATTACAACCGCTATGCACCGTCACTTTTTCAAGCGCATAAAATAGTGCCAGCGATTATTCAGCAGCTTCTTTCATCGGTATATGGCCTGATGGCTCCGCCCTCTGCCTTCTGTGGGCCCATATGCAGGGGCGGACTCAGCCAAAAGAAAATGTAGGCGGGCGACTGAATTTGCCTCGACTTATGAAGTCAGAACCACAAACAGAATGTTGGTGGAATGCAGTTATGAGTGTCTGCTACCTTATATCCATTGTTACGAAGGGAGAGTGGGGACACGGCCGCACTCTCTTTGTTTCCTGGGTACGCCCATGTCCGCGGATAGTAATCGGCACGATCAAACAGCAGCAAGTCACGGGCCCCGGCGTACGGAACTGCGCCAGCCTCGGGCCCGCCTCGCCGGCAGAGGGTGCTGTGCAGAGGCACGCGGGCTGACAGACGAGGAAGGCGCCAATCTATCATACCAACTGGTCGGGCAGGGAGGGAGCGGCTCGCGTGGTCATAACCTCCAGCCGGTGTATGTTCAGTGACGTCACCGGCACGGCACAGAGGGGAGCTTGGATGAGGCCCAGGAAGGACTCAGCTGTTCAAGGGTTTCAAAATGCGCTAGATCAATGGGATTTCCTCACACCTGATCCACACATTCTCACGCTTCGGACCGTAGCTATACATGTGCGGTAGCATCCCGGGCTAAATCAGTCAGTTCAAACTTCGCAGTCTATGCACGTGTTGCTCTGGGTGGCATACAATTGTGGATTGACCTGATATACCCTTCGGCCACTCTGCGACCTGCAGATTATCGTCAACGTATGGTCAAGTCCATCTCACACATTATCTGCCTCAGCGACGCGCATGATACACATTTGTCGTATTTTTAGCAAGCGCGACTTTTCCCTGTCGCCATCAATGCTTTCTCGGCGGTAGATTATGAAGCACCGCGCTCGCTTCAGCCCTAGCATGCATTAATACGCATGTAAATGAATACTGATATTCATGAATCAAGGAAGACAGGTCAAAATATGCAACTCTGCGAGCATGCGCGTTATACACAACAATGTCTGGAAATCTTTTTCGGCGAAATTTCGCGGCTGTGATATGATAATCTTTGTCTCCTGACTGTTTTGCTGTGCCATCTACTTACGAACTCCTGCATGCGCCTCTGATTGTGACGCAAAACTTGGCCTGATCCACACAAAGCTTCTTAAAATGCATGCAAGGCATAACGCAGTACAGATATAGTGCACAGTGCAGGCTTTTTCAGCCCACTTCTCTCCAACATCTGTCGCACAGCTTTCAGCCGATTTCCCCCTCCTTGCCGGAGGTCATTGCTTGACTTATAGCTGAGTTCTACTGTCATGTACTGGAGAGGTATTCTAAACGTCACTCAATGCGCGGATCAATCAGTCAGTGCCTAAGCATCTTAGGTCATGCGTGGTGACTTTCGTAACGCGTCAGCCACGCCTCACGCACATGATTGCCCACGAGGATGCGCGGAGCACTTGATAACAGGGCAAGTCGTTAAGCAGCTTTGAGTGTCGTCGGCGAAACATTTCCTTTCAGAACAGAGAACCCAATGACAGTTTTAGAGCAGACGACTGCATGCCAGGGGAAAGCACTATCTAGGTCTTCGAATGCTCCTTGGCGTGAGATTCAAGAACAGTGCACTGAGAACGGAAAGCTTAACTGCGTGTTCATGTGTACATAAAAGACGAGAAAGACAAGATACATGCGAGCACTTTGCAGCGACATGCACGGGGCGGATTTACCGCACCTGGTAAGAAATCCTACGTAAACTCTCAGTCCGTCATGAGCCCCGGCTTGACCCACGGAAGTGATTCAGCCGGCTCACAGAGGAAAGACTGTGGAGCTCTCTATCGTTGACTGAACGCTGTCGCAGTGCCGCACGTGAGCCCGCACGGTCGGCGGCCGGTACTACGCGGATTGTGCACTCTAAGTCACCGCAGCTGCCGGGGTCAGCTGTGGGGAGGCCCTCCGAGGGCGGCTGAGGGGCACCGGACGGCTGACGGCTGACCGGTGCAGCTGGCAGCGCCGCTGAGACCTGGCGCATGCGCAGCGAGGCTTACGGATAACAGAGGGAAGCGTCCTTTGATTTCAAGTGTGGAGCCATAATGGATCAAATAAATTGGGACCTTTAATCGACAACTAGAATTAAATTTTGCATTAGCCACAGGGCTAGCGCGAAATTTTGCCCCCGAGTGGGGCAGCATTCATGTTAGGTCATGCCAAGGTGGGAAGGGCCATACTGTCCTTTCATTTCTGTGGGCCGCGGTCCTCGTGCACTTGGCTGCCCTTCTAAACAAAGGTGATCTTGCCAGACACACCTCATCTACTTAGAAACAAGCAGCCGTTCTAATCATGGGATACGCTTCTTCCTTTTTATAAGCGAGAGAGGCCTTCAACTCCTTGTTTTTCTGTATTACAAGATCAGAGTTCAGATCTATTATGTTCACTTCTTGTGCTGAGTTATCGACCATCATCAGCCGACCTTCAACACATCAGGAGGTCATAGCTAAAGGACCTTATAGAGCAAACATTGGTTAGATTGACAACGTTCGACATTCCAGCCCATGTTTATGATCGCTCGTGATCATAAGCAAAGCTGGAAACGTTGAGCGCTGTCAATGCAGCCAAAGTTTGCTCTATAACGTCGTTTTATCGCTGCGGAAGGTCGAAAACTCGGCATGGGAGCCCACCATAAGAGCACTTGAAATGACCTATCTTCACATAGGTCACTTTCGCAGACACAGGTGGGAGATGATGTTTCTCCCGGACGCAGGTAGCCAGTGGTCCTCCTATCACCCACAGGTGATGAGTGACTCGCCCAGACAATGGGAACCCACCATGCAGGTGTGGAAATACGAATAACGCCCTGCCTCTGCAGCTCCGCCGGTCCGTGACCGAGACAAAGGACGCGCCGCCACAGCTGTGCCGCCCATGTGAGGGCACAGAGGGGTGACAGTGGGGTGACAGGTGTGATAACGGAGAGCTAACTGTGCGTGGATCTGAGTTCGGAAATATGACTATCGCGTAAGCACAGAACACGTGCCGGCAGGGCTGCAGGGGACAAACTGGGTTGCGTGGAGTCCTTTTGCCGCGCAGCTGTATGGCGTGCTTGATGTGCGCGCTCAGGTGGCAGGGTTGACTTGTGCCCCCTCTGCGGAGTTTTTTCCAGAATTACTTCTGAGCGATGCCGCATAGCCGTGCTTTACTCTGCCTTACTCTGTCTTGTTACGCGATCTCGGGGCACACAAGGCCTGCGCTCCCGACGGGCTTAGTGCCCGGATTCTCAGGGAATAAGCCGGGGAGCTAGCTGCTCCGTTAGAAATAGCATGCAAGCTTTCTCTAAACTCTGGCGTCTTCCCGCCATGAGGAAGCAAACGAATGTGATGCCGGTGCACAAGAAGGGGTCCAAAAAGCTGCCTGAAAATTACAGACCTGTGTCTCTGCTTTCTATGTGCTCAAAAACATTGGAGAAAATTGTGAGCGAAAGCCTGTTACAGGGTTGTCTGCCTGCCCTTCCCTCATCCCAGCATGGATTCCTTCCAAAGCGCTCTTGCATCACAAACGCTTCATGTTTTCTTGAACACTGCTGGACATCTATCTCAAAAGGTAAACAAACAGATGCAGTTTACATCGATCACTCTTCAGCATTCACCAGCGTGAATCACCTTCATCTGCTACACAAGCTTCGCTATTCTTTTGCATCAGTGGTCGCACGTACAGCTGACTGGAGTCGTACTTGGGCAATCGCTTACAACGCGTAGTACTGAACGACTAGCAGTATGACTGGATTCCGGTGCGACCTGGTGTCCCGGAGGGCAGCATCCTGGGACCGTTGCTGTTCGCCTGCTTTCTGGCTGATGTTCCTGACCAAATTGAGCGTGAAGACCTTATGTACGCTGATGATGCGAAAATTTATCTCCGAATCGACAACGCAGCAGATTGGCTTACATATTATTGGCTTATATACATATTGGCAGGTACACTTTAGGCGGATTTGGATCGCCTCCGTGACTCAAAAACTCGGGACTGAAATGGAACCCAGCTAAGTGCAATACCATCGCATTCACACTCCGCACCTCACCTGTTCACTACTCATACGCGCTAGACGGCCACCGCTTGGAATACTGCCAGCAGATTCGCGATCTTGGCGTCTTCCTGGACGCCATACTCACCTTTGCCAATCATATAGATTCAACTGTCTCAAAAGCAAACAGGATGCTGGGCCTTCTCATGCGAAGCGTGCAAATGCCGTCATGCCCTCGTCAATCGTGGTTCAATCACAAGGCTTTGCTTTGTGCCTTCAACGGTCATGTGAGATCATTGATATAGTACGGTAGCGTTATTTGGAGCGGTGCTTCCGTTTCCCATCTCGCCCGGTTCGAAAGACTACAGCATCGGTTTCTTATGTGGTTGAGTTCGAGTAGCCAGTCCGTGTTCTCCACTGGATTATGAACATCTCGCTTTCTTCAAAACAGCATCTATCAAGGCACGCTTCGCTCAGGCTGACATTTCATTTCTATATGACGTAAATTCACAGGCTTGACTGCGCTCACCTGACATCACTGTTCAGTCTGGCTGCACCCGGCCGGCGTTCTCAGCGTATCGGCCTTTTCCACGAGCCATTTGCAAGGGTCAGCACTGTTAAAAATGGATTTATTGCACGACCACCTGCTGCGTGTAATCACTTTGCAGCATCCTCGATCAACTGACTTCTTCATCCAGCAAAATCTTTCCTATCTGATTTGTTTAGGTTCGCCGACAGATGTGGAACATTCTGTTAATGACTTAAGGTGCGACTGTTTGTGTGTGTATCTTATATTTGCTGTTTTTAAAACTGGACTGTTTCCGAAATTGGGCTTTTGCCTGTGGAATGCTTATGTCATAAATAAACAAATAAACACATAAACCGAGATCAATTCAAATCACCCTCTTTCCTAAAAAGTTGCTTTATGGGATGATTTTTAGGCTCGCTTTTAATTCTTTGATCACAGGAACGTCAGCAGACGTTTTATTTTGACTTCACGAAGGTCAGGGGTCACTTACCTAACATTACCCATATCAACTGTTTGTTTTGAGGAGCATGTCGCCTAGCGTAGCCCCTGACACTGATTTCAAATTCAAATACCCAAACAATCTCGAGGGTTTTTGGTCATCTTGACCTTCTGAGGGTTCATAATGTCATTGGCCTGATATCAACACCAGTGACTTTTTGCTTATGAAGTGTATTCAGGCTAAAGATGGTCACACGAGGAGTTTGAGAACGCTTCGGACACCGGTCTGTAGTTTGAACATGCTTGACCTAATTTGGTCCGAAGGTCAAAACCTATGGATATCAAAATTTGACGCAGCTGAGGTCAAACAAAATCTACCTTTCCAGCAAATTTTACGTCTCTAGCTCTCCTAGTTTTTGAGGTTTCATGGGGTCAAACTGATCCCCACCCGAGCGCGTCGCATTCAACAGGCCACCCGGGCGCGCGTTAATAGCTGCTGCGGATGCATGACATATAAGATGGGTTGGGTCCAGGACTGATGTAAGCGACTGATGTAAGCGACATACACACTGATGTAAGCGACCTCCTGCCTGAAAAGACCTTACCAAAGCATGCTTAAAAGCAAAGCGTGGAGATTTTCAGGCACGAAAAACAAGGAACTGTCGAAACCTTTCAGACCTGTTGGAAATGCAAATGCCATTTTTGGGCCCATGCTTTCTATGCTGCGTCATAGACGTAATGCTAGTTTTGTGAAATGTTAGGGACGCAGCCGCATCTCTAATTAAGTAAGGCTGCACCCATGGAAGGTGTCAGAAAACGACCATGGCTGTTGCAGAATGACGCTGGACCACAATGCTGCGTCACTTGGTCAAGCTCTTTCGTGACGGACTCGAGTACCTATGTCTCAAGCGCACTGAATCTGCCTACGCATTGCATTACTGTGTCATGCGCACTTGCTTTGCCGACGCGTCGCACAGGTATGTCATACGCCCACACCCACTATATTCACCAAGATATCTTGAGCGCATTTTTTTTTACAGATAACCGTTTTTAGCTGCCCAACTTTTTAAGAGCACGTGAGGCCCCGCGCCGGCCCTGTGCTTACGCCCTCGATTGTCAGTGCCGGATGCACGGCTACTGCACAACACAGAGCCGGCGGGGTCCAGTGAACTTGGAAGCTACTCCACTCCGCGCCGGAGAAAACGGTCCGTGCAAAAACCCTGCCAATTAAGGCAGCTGCGGCGTAGTGTCCACCGGGCTGCTTTCTATTCCTTGCAGCCTCTAATCACGCCGACGACTGGCCTGGTCCGGCTGCTTCCCCGGGCTGATTACTATTACCCGAGGCACGTGTGGAGCCGAACCGGGTCATAGAGGGACGGAGGTGGCCGAGCTGAAGGCCAGTCACCAGGCGTCGACACGCTACAGTAAGCCCAGCACGTGGGCTGGACATGTGCCACAGATGTGACTACGCGAGGGAGGTGCTGGGGCTCCGTTAAGACGCCGTACATCCCCAGCTGGTGTCTTTTACGCCACCGGGGCAGATACAGGGCGTCAGACATATTACCAGGTCGGGACGGCGGCGTGTACACTTTTGAGGAAAAGTTAAAGTATAAACATTGGCTTGTTTGGCTGGAGGCTTCCGTCGTCGTCGTCGTGACTTAAGTAATGTAGATCGGTTTAAGTATTGCTATGAAAGTATCTGAATCTCATATGAGAAAAAAGTTTAGACCGGTGCGAGTCACCAAAATGCTTAGAAGACGAGGCAAGGCCATTCCCGCCACACGACACTCGGTAAGTCCGTACGGATCACGTGAGCCCGCTCACCACAGCACGCCACGGCAGGACGGTGCTGACCCTGCCGCCGCCCGGGTGCCGTCCAGCCCGGGCCGCCGCGCATGGCGGCCGCCGCTGCCGGGCTGCGGCGGCCGGGCGGCGGTGCCCGACCACAGATCGACTAATGGCGAGTGGCTCGGCGAGAGAAGATGGGACAGAGATAGAGGCCGGATAATGTTCAGAGCGCCTCAAAGTGAACGCCGTAAAACGCCGGGAGACGGACGAAGGGCGGCGCAAACCCGTGGGGACCGAGCTACAGGGGTGGACCGCGCCAAGAGTTGATGCCGGTAGCTTTATAGGACATGCTCAGGTATATATATATATATATATATATATATATATATATATATATTCCCTTGTGCCTGTTTGGTTAAAAACGACTACTTTCCGCATTGACATGGTTCTCGTTGCATCGTTTGAGTTTCCGGGATTTTTGCTTTGCAGTACTGTTAACACAAAATATTGTTCATACAAAATGACTCATATATTCATCAATATCTATACATTTTAGTGATCCGAGCCTTGTCCCGTCGCTCCAGAAATAAAAATAGCACAAGAAATATGCTTTCAATTTTTAAGGATGAAAGTTCTTTGGATGTTTGGACAAGAGCACTTTCGACCAGAAATCATATCGGGGCTGTGGGATGAAGGAGAATGAATAATGGTGGAACAGGACAACTCGCGCCTGGGGGGCCAGCCACCGAGCCCCAGCTCGCGCAGGGACCCTCGGACCCATGCGCTGGGCGCCCGGTCGGGTCCCTCTCCAGGCTGCCCCGCGGCCCACTCGTGGCTGACTCATGCAGCTTGCCCTGGACAAGCGGCGCGTCGCGAGAATTCGAGATAAATTCGAGATAAGATACAGGGAACAAGAGGGTCGGGTGACGAAAGTTGGGTATCGCTATCTTAACAATATCGAAGACTGAAAAATTGTTGTTATTTGGATACGCATAAAATGCATCGAAAATGTGTTTGGTGCGATTTTTAGATCGCCTTTGCCGTTTTTTTCTTTGTAGCGTTTTCATTGCGGCGCATCTTATACGTATCCAAGTAACAACAGGAATTTTTCTCTTCTCCACACTTCTAGATGTTATTAAGATAACAATGCATAACTTTCGTCCATAAGAACTCAAAACTTATTCCTTGTTCTCTTTATATTTATCCGATGATAAGATAAGGTCTGGAAATGTAGACTGTAAAGACATTGACGAATGTACGAGTGGTTTTGAGCGAGCAGCCTGTTATCTTAGCGATTCTGCAAAGTCAAAGGCGGGGGCCTCAAACGATGCATCACGGAGCTTGTTAATGCGGGAACAGCGGTAGTGTTTAGTCAAACAAGCACGAAAAAAGTGTTCTGTCAAGATGTACCATTTGTTCGTTTGTAGTTGATTCCTATTATCTTTCGACAATTGGCAGCGTGTCTTTCTTCCGGGTTTAGAAATGGCGCAGCTCGTCTCGACCGGGTGACACTGCTGCCGGCTGTATCGGCCCGACATTGAGACGGCTCGGCAAGCACTCATCGGCTGCAAAAAGGAAGCGGCCGTTGGGTCCCGTCCAGGGTGCAACCATTCAGTTGCGTGTGAAAATGAGCTGCCGAACTCGTTGCCCTTCAAGCCGCAGATTCCCTTCGGTATATTAATAACATTTCCCTGGTTTGGCGACGAAAGGAACATGTCTTGAGAGAGTTTTACGCAAAAGCAAATAAACCCCGTCCCAAAATCCGGGTAGACCTCCGCAAAACTGAGCTGTCCATATACTTTTTGGACGCTGTTGTTCGGGTGAAAGAGCGAGGGACTGAGCCGACCTCTTTGCAGACCACACGGATTCATAAAACGTGTCTGCATCTCGGCGAAGGCTATCCTTGCACACAGAAAGGGTCATTCCGTCGGAATTAGGGAATACTGATGAGGAGAGTTTGTTCTAGGAAGGAGAACTCTGCCCGGCATAGGGGCGAGTTACAGGCCAGGCTTATAGGGAGGAGGTATCCAGAAAATATACTAGAAAGGAAGCTTAAGAAAGTAGATTCGCAAGGCAAAGAAAGGGTCAAGCCCGAAAAAGTTGGTTGGCAGGGTGTAGCCAAAAGTTGGGTGATAGGGTTGCGCTGTTTTTTTTTACGTACTCTAAGCAGTTGCAGAACACATGGGAGGTCCTACACAGAAAACGTCATATTCTGGAAGATCAAGCAATGTTAAAGAAGTTTTTCCCCAAGGAGCTTCTGATGGTCCCTCGTCGTAGAACTGACCTTAGAGATTATTCAGTTCACGAAAGAACAAGGTGAGTAATCGACGGGGGCCGACTGAGTCAGAATGTCTTTAGAAATGAGTCAGGCGGACTGGGTTCGGAGGACTTTGGAAATGGGTCGGGAGGACTGGCTCAAAAGGAATTTGGAAATGGGTCAGGAGGACTGGGTCAAGGGGACTTTGGAAATGGATCAGGGGACTGGGACAGGAGGACTTTGGAAATGGGTCGGGAAGACTGGGTCAGGAGGACTTTGAAATGGGCCAAGAGGAGTGGGTCAGGAGTGCTGTGGAAATGAAAGTGTGATGTGCAGGCGTATATCCGTGGAAAACGGCATGGTAAGGGGAATGAAATAAGATAAGGGTAAGGGTAAGGGAAATGAATAAGGAAGGTAAGAATGCATGTTCTTATGCCAGGACCACAGGACTCAAGCCTTGCAGCACCATACATGGCGTCTAATGATAAAAATGTCGGGCGGTTCTATTGTCGCGGAGACAGGGGAGGTAGCTACGCCCGACCGCAGAAGCAGCTTTCCTCCATCCGAGCGCCAAATCCCGCCGTCGACCTGCCCTCACAGAGATATTTCCTCGCGTCTGGCCATTCCATAACTGATCTGACAGTGGTCGGATTGGGGGCGGATTTGGAAGGAAGGCGAAGTGATGCATGACTTGCCGAAAACAACGACGGATTCATTCGAACAATTGAACAAACGTGTAAGAAGTTTATGAACTGAACCTTGTTTTGACATATATATATATATATATATATATATATATATATAGATATGATATATATATATATATATTATTAGATATATTATGTGTGTGTGTGTGTGTGTGTGTGTGTGTGTGTGTGTGTGTGTGTGTGTGTGTGTGTGTGTGTGTGTGTGTGTGTGTGTGTGGTGTGTGTGTGTGTTGGTGTGTGTGTGTGTGTGTGTGTGTGGTGTGTGTGTGTGTGTGTGTGTGTGTGTGTGTGTGTGTGTGTGTGTGTGTGTGTGTGTGTGTGTGTGTGTGTGTGTGTGTGTGGTTGTGTGTGAGTGTGTGGTGTGTGTGTGTGTTGTGTGTGTGTGTGTGTGTGGGTGGTGTGTGTGGTGTGTGTGTGTGTGTGTTGTGTGTGTGTGTGTGTGTGTGTGTGTGTGTGTGTGTGTGTGTGTGGTGTGTGTGTGTGTGGTTGTGGTGTTGTGGGTGTGGTGTGGTGTGGTGTTGTGTGTGGTGTGTGTGTGTGTGTGGTTGTGTGTGTGTGTGTGTGGGTGTGTGTGTGTGTGTGGTGTGTGTGGTGTGTGTGGTGTGGTGTGTGTGGTGTGGTGTGGTGTGTGTGTGTGGTGCGTGTGTGTGTGTGTGTGTGTGTGTGTGGTGTGTGTGTGTGTGTGTGTGTGTGTGGGTGTGTGTGTGTTGTGGTGTGTGTGTTGTGTGTGTGTGTGTGTGTGTTTGTGCCGTTGGGTCCCGTCCAGGGTGCAACCATTCAGTTGCGTGTGAAAATGAGCTGCCGAACTCGTTGCCCTTCAAGCCGCAAATTCCCTTCTGTATATTAATAACATTTTTCCGGTTTGGCGACGCAAGGAACATGCTTTGAGAGTTGTACGCAAAAGCAAATAAACCCTGTCCCAAAATCCGGGTAGACCTCCGCATAACTGAGCTGTCCATATACTTTTTGGACGCTGTTGTTCGGGTGAAAGAGCGAGGGACTGAGCCGACCTCTTTGCAGACAACACGGATTCATAAAACGTGTCTGCATCTCGGCGCAGGCATCCTTGCACACAGAAAGGGTCATTCGTCGGAATTATATAGTATATATATATATTATATATATATATATATACATGATTATCAGAAGCATAAGAGAATCATAGGGAAACGAAGGATACGAGATGCAAGCACAATAGAACCAATCAATAGCCCAATATCGGGCTATATCAAATATCTCCCCGCGTAGCGCCAGACACTTAGCTGTGGATCAGGCGACATTTATGTTGGCGACGGGCTCCATTGGGCACCCGCAAGGAAAGGCGCCTCCTCATGCATAACCACCTGTCATGCGTGAAATGCCCAGGTTCTATACAGCGCATATCTTTTTAGGAACACCAACAATAGGTTAAGGTATTTACCTATACGGTAGCCATTTTTCATTTCTCAAAAACAGACGAGTCAGCTCTCGGAAAAAAATATAGGAACATAATCAAACGCTTGTCACATCCTACGGCTCAT
>NW_023596818.1:223414-237934 GCF_011947565.3 Pollicipes pollicipes | reverse complement strand
CCCTCCGCCACTCTCCCTCTCCCGCTCCCTCTCTCTTTCTCTCTCTCGTTCTCGTTCTCGTTCTCGTTCTCGTTCTCGTTCTCGTTCTCGTTCTCGCTCTCACTCTCGCTCTCTGCTTTCTTCCTTTTTACTTACAAGGTTCTTCCGCCGGCAGCTTGCAAACAAGACAAGTGTCCATAAGGGATACGCCATCTAACCAAGACGTCCACAAATTTGATTTTAGTGGGTAGGGGAAAACCACGCATGAATCCCTTTACAGCTGTGCAGTGCGTGGATGACGGCAGCCTATGTACACACGCACTCAGCATCACAGCGTGAGCAGAGATGACGGTCTGGTTGCACCTCCGCGCCATGCCGCGTGGCCTTTACGGAGGCGTCTGACGCGGTTTCGCCGTGTTCGGCAGGGCGACGGCGTGGGCGGTGCGGCAGCTGCACTACTCCCAGTTCCAGGACTGGGAAAACTTCCTGTACGTCGAGCCGCGCATCCTGTCCGAGGCCGCCAAGTGGCTGACCCTGTACCAGAACGAGGACGGCTCCTTCTACGAGACCGAGGCGTACGAGTTCCCGCTCGACCAGAAGATGGACCCGCGCTCCAAGATCCCCGGCGAGACGAACCGCAAACGCTACGTGCCGCTCACCGCCCACGTGCTCATCACGCTGCACGAGGTGCAGGAGAAGCTGCAGGGTGAGGCGAAGGCAGCAGTCGCCACCGCCAAGATCCGCGCCATGCAGTACCTGGAGCGCAGCCTGAACGTGCTGACCGACGCGTACGAGATCACCATCACGGCCTACGCGCTGACCGTCAGCAACAGCGTCGACCGCGAGGTGGCGTTCATGAAGCTGCGCGAGGCGCGCCGCGAGATCGAGGGCATGTACTACTGGGCGCGCGACCCGCTCGAGACGAACCCGGTCAGCAAGGACGTCAACCAGCGGCCCTACGTGGAGCCCAAGAACGAACAGCCGTGGGACGCGCAGTCGGTGGAGGCGACGTCGTACGGCCTGCTGGTGTACCTGCTGCGAGACGGCGTCGGCATCGACCAGGAGAAGATGGTGAAATGGCTCAACTCCATGCGCATGTTCGACGCCGCCTGGATCTCCACCGTGGTGAGTAGCGGCCGGCGAGACTCGCGCTGCCTCCGCACGAGTGAGAGCCTGGGCCAGGCGCGAGGCAAGACGGGTCAAGATCAAGGCAGCCACGGTACCTGGCCACATGAATGCGTGCTTAGTTTTAGCTTATTTGGAATGGTACGTATTGTGGGGTAAAGGGAAGTGATGCGAAAGGTTGGAGGAGCCCCGCGTCTCCAGCGTAACCTAAATATACCGGAGAAACGGCCTAGAAAGCTACACTGATAAGGCAACTAGTCCACACTGGGTTCCGAGTCCCTGCAGACTGCAGCGGGCCGCAGCCCCACGCGGCCTCCAGGCGTCGGCAGGGCGCCCCGTGACGTCACTGAGCGCCTCCTCCCCGCGCAGGACAGCATCATGGCCATGCAGGCGCTCACGGAGTACTCCTTCCGCGCGCGGCTGCGTGACATCACCGACATGCAAGTCTACATCGAGACCTCCGGCCTGAGGAATTTCCAGGAGGTGGTCCGCATCACCAACAACGCCACCTCCGTCATACCGGCTGTCGAAGTAAGATCTGGAGGCCGGGGACGATCGGGTCCAGAGGCAGAGGAATGTCCACCACTTCGCTTAAGTTTACATCGACTTTACCCACGCGATCGTCATGGCTTGATGGCCTAAATTGCACTCTGGTTGGTGCGGATATCGATGAGGGGTTTTGTTTCTCTTGTTTCCAATTGCATTGCTGCTTTGCACTGTCTTATTCTATTACGTTAGCTTATGTGGCGTTAGCCTCACCTGCTCATATGACATTTTGAGACCGCTGTGGCTTGACGTTTTAGAGCTCAGAGTACCGCTGTGTCTCTTGGTGTTGCGATGCTATCCTCAATCTCAATGTCCAAGCCTACGTGGTCAGGGTTATGTTGGCACAACGACGGTAAATCCTACATCGTAACGGAAAATTCTGCATCGTGCGTTTACAGCAAAGGTCGAACCAGGGGCTGTAAATATGCACTCGTCCGTGCTATGCCGTGCTATGTCATGAAACGCGCACCACCTGGAATCGCAATGGTCACGGATGCAGCGGGGGTTCTCGAATCTGCTACGCATGCGCTTACGCTGGCCACTCCTCGCGCAGCTTCCGCAAGTTTGGGGCCACATCAACGTGGTGGGCCAGGGCGCCGGCCAAGCCGTGGTCCAGCTGGACCTCTCGTTCGGCATCGACCGTGAGGACCTCAAGGACACGCCGCCCGTCAAGGCGTTCGACCTGACGGTGCGCGAGAACGCCCTGCAGGAGGCGCGGAACAAGTCTATCATCCACGTGGAGGCATGCTTCCGGTGGGTGCCGTTGCTGTTGACGTGTGGGAGGACGCCTCCCAGGCGATGGGATCGGTTGTCAGGATCAGGCGGAAGAAAAGGTGACCTTTCGTCTGGGTAAATGAGTTCTGAGGAGTGGGACTACAGGCCAAATTGTTTGTTGCTAACAACCCGAAATTTGTTTAGCTTCAGTGGCCAGTTTAGTCAGCCCTGCCAAGCACTTTTGCAAAGACTCATGGAATGAATGCAGCTTTCGCCAGCGAACGCTTGTTGACATATGCTCTACTTTCATCACTGATGAACTTGCCTCATAATCAGTACACATAACACCAGTGGCCCTCGTGCTTCGGCTCTTCGAGACGAAGGCCAGCCAGGCTCGACCGGCATCACTCGGCTTAACCTGGCCCGCAGATGGGTGAACACGGACGAGTCGCCCGTCAGCGGCGCCACCATCTTGGAGGTGGAGTTCCCAGCGGGTACCGACTGGATCAGCAGGTGGCCAATGCCAACGTGCGCGCGTTCAAGCGCAGACCAATGAACACTCTGATGAACGGGAAAACGGCGCCAGATAAGATCTTCTGGTTCTTCGATAAGGTGCGGTCCAACCTCAGATTCGGCAGTGAAGCAGGCTTCCAAACGAAGGCTTCGAGCGGCTGTTAAGTGCGCAGCTTCTCGGTTTGTCACGAAGCCTCTTTTTGTAAAACTCACCGTCGTTAAAGGCGTGGAAGATGTGACAGGTGGCTACTTAAGAATCACCGCATATATTTCGTATCCTGCCTTCCATACCGGAGGTGCTGTAGTGCCCCTCGTGCTGCCGAATCAACAGCTGAACCGGCACCTCTGACGGCAGGTTTACAGCAACTTCACTCAGTGCTACAACTGGACGATTTTCCGCCGCTTCCTGGTGGCCAACTACACGGCCGTCAGGACCGCCTTCATGTACGAGTACTTCGCGCCCGAGCGATTCGAGATGCAGATCCTCAACTCGACCGAGCTGAATGTGATCGACATCTGCCAAGTGTGCGGCTCGTACCAGTGTCCCTACTGCCCGTGGTACAGTGGCGCCGCCTCGCTGGGACCCAGCCTGTTGCTAGTTGCGGCCGTGGCCTGCCAGATGGCAGTACTGGCGCTGGGCGGGACGTCGCCATCAGCGCGGTAGGGCTGGCCGCTGCGTCGTGTGAGCGAGATCGTATGGTAAGAAGGCGGGCTTCCCCCTGCTCGGCGCAGCCCCAGTCACTGGTTGCATGCAGGACAATGTGGTGTTAGCCGTGGTTTGCCTGTCAGGAGTCATCACGCCTGAGCGTATAAAAGCGCCACGTGTTCTGTGTTGGACAATGGTAGACTGAGCGGCTGCGGTTGATGCTGTGAAAACGCATTCCATGTGTTATGGTTTACTCGTGTTTCGACAACATACGGATCTGAAACAGTGCTGGAGCGGGAGTGACTCCGTTCTGCACGATGTCCACCGCTGGCCACAGATCGGGGGCGTGTCCCGAGCGCGGTGGGCCGGTGGCATTCAACTCCCTCGGCAGGTGCTCGACTCACACGTGATGGTGCCGAATCGGAGTGTCCCCAAATCCAGCCGATTCAGCACTGAATGATTTGAATGCGAACATGTCTTTTGCGTCGGCCATTTTGAATGCCTTTTTATGTAATTTTTGTCAGTGTTTTAACAATATGAATTTGTAATTGTTTTGTATGTCACAACGGTGCAGAGTGACAGGCGTAGGATGTTAATGGTTGATCTGCAACTCTTCAATCGAAGCGGGCTGAGGCAGAGGCTGGTCCTAAGATGGTGAGCTTCAAGTCTCAGTGTACACAACACCAGAATGAAAGCGATGACATAACAGCATAGCCGAACTGGTTCCGGCCTGGATAACTATTGTTATTCTATGGCTCTCATATTGTGAATCAGGTCGGACACGACCAAGACGTCAGTGGATAATCTCCAACTGGACAAACAAACCCCAACCCATGAACGAGCCCTACATCTGGTCTTGGCTCATCCTATCGTTGTTCACGCGCAGTGTTTCGTGTCACCGTCAACAACACGCATATCACGCATCGAGCTGCTCGAACACCGCTCTGGCGAAAAACACGGTGGGTAAATAAATCACAGCTGATAGTTGAGTGACACTACGTGAATGGTATGCAATGCAAGTGCTGGTGGCCGTTTGTTTGCAAATATTGTTGGTATGTTCATCACATCAAATGAGCGAAACTTGCACTGAAATAATAAAAAACCTCTGGTGCTAACTGCTGTGTTTCCAAGCCCACTAATGGTCCATGCACATTCGACAGCCCAGTAAGTGTACACATTTGTATTACCAGCGGAGCGAGCTGGAATGCCAGAGCGTACCAGGTCGATGCCATACGATGCGATCTGACGATTGCAGCGATAGTGTGGAATCGTCTCCGAGGCCGGAGAGATCCGAGAGCCAATGATGAGCCAAGCCATGCCAATGCCAAGCCGCCATGCCAGGCCACGCCATGCCATGCCAAGCCGCGTCTGACGGAAGCTTCAGCAGTAGTCCCCCCCCCCACGCTTAAGCTCCAGCCTCCGCAACGTTGCGACGAGAGTGGGTAAATCCGCGGCAAAACCCGTTCAATGGCATACTCTCGAGGTGGGTCTCACACATTTAAACTGTTCAGCTCCCGGCAACCCATTTTGCGAAACACTCCTGTCACGTTATTTGCATCGGGTGGCATCACGAATGGTGTGAAGTCTTACGGCGCGTAGGTACTAGGCGCATTCCAACACAAACGCAAATGTCTCACGCATGAGGTTTGCCCGTTGCCTCCCCCTGAGGTTTGCCCGTTGCCTCCCCCCCCCCCCCTGAGGTTTGCCCGATGTCTCCCCCTGGGGCTTGCCCGTTGCCTCCCCCCATTAACTTTGTGAAGAAAATGGGCTAAATCCGCGGGAAAACCTAATTGTTTTTGCAATGTTGGGGTAATTGAGATTATGTCTCACTGTTCAGCCCATCCCCACTAATTTACCTTTTGTAACTACATCCAAATATTCTGTGCAGGTTTGTTTTTGATGAGCCAGTAGTCACTATGTAATACATTATCCCTACTTACTGTTCCTTACCACCATTGGCTGTTATAGGCAGGAACGTCTTTTATGTCAAACCCCAAGCACTTAGTTTGAGGGGATCCGGTGGTAGTAATCTGACCAGAGTCGCACACTTCAAAACACTTGCTTTCGTTTTACTACGTGCAATTTGCGCACCTCGCTCAGCGTCTCTGCCTCCTGATCTTCAACTTAGCTTCCAGAACTCTTACGGCCATGCTGCCACCGACCTGTTGCGCTGTTATTGTAGCGCCTTGCTTGCCACCCCGGTGTGCATCTATAGCGGCCTAACATGTTTATGTTTGGTAATTCGGGCACCTAGTAGCTAAGCGGGAAGACTGTCTCATTCGTTTGCTTTTCAGGTTTTCCCCCCGGTGGCATTTTGTTGTCTACCGGAATAAATATGGCGTGTATCAAAATATTAGGTAATTTAGCGTGACCACCGGAAAATACACCACAGGCTTGGTGCAAACGCTCTAAAACTACTGCTTACTACACTACGGGTGGGTTCCGGACTACTCACTGATCCGAAATGGACAGCAGGTTTAATCGGTTAACCGCATCAGTAAAATCAAAGCAATAAGAGTGCAGACCGCAAGGAAAACCATACACCGAGTACCGTTCCCACACGTGTTAGCTGAAAACTAGAGCCGGGTGGGCCGGAGACATGTGACAGTTATCACCGATCATGGAAGTCAGGAATCCAAATGAGAGCTAGAATCTTAATGAAAACAACCTGACTTTATTTGCAAACTTGGACACATTTTTTTGTTGCGATAGACATGCGATTAAAGTGACCACTGGCACAGTGCTGTACAGACCATACGTGGGTCTTGTGATCTGACACACCGTGGTCGTGCGTATTTCCAAGAACAAGTTCATTCGTCATCTATGATGTACAAAGCAAGGTTCCACCGTGGTCGTGCGTATTTCCAAGAACAAGTTCATTCGTCATCTATGATGTACAAAGCAAGGTTCCACCGTATATATATATATATATGTATATATATATATATATATATATATATATATATATATATATACATATACATTTGTGCAGGCGTGCGTGCGTGCGTGCGTGCGTACGTGCGTGTGTGTGCGTACGTGCATGCGTGCGCGCGTGTGTATATGTGTGTGTGTATCATGACTGGAGGTAGATCGGAAGCCTAAAGGGTTGTGCAACCCTAGAAAAAGATGCGAAACCGCCTTTAGTTGTTTCTGTACTCATCAGCGACAAGATCATCACATTCAGTACACACTATCTCGAACTAGCGGCACAATTTTCGCCAATTGGTGCAAAAGTTGCGGCGTAGGCACGCTGAAGTCTACTTCTGAGACGGAACACTCGACTATCAACCGCCGTCGCCATGGCAGGCCTCATGAGCACTGTAAATGAGCGGTTCTAGCCGTTACGGCTGATCGGCCAGACACCATACGCCCTCTGCCCTGCAGGGTTGAAGAGCGTCAGCGAGCCATTTCTGTCTATTGGACGCCGATGCGGGTGGCGCTCTCTGCGGCCTGGAAGTGCCGCAAAACGTAGACTGCTGGCTTGTTGAGCCCGAGGAGCCCCGGCGTCCCAAACGGTCGACACCTTCCGACCACATCGTCCGATCCGGACCAAACCCGATGCGGTGCACCGAACATCGGGCGAAGTCATGAAACTGGCGCTGCGCGCTGACGGATGCCTCCGTTTGCTCTGTCGACGGTGGCGACTCTGTTCCACCCGGTACCGCAGCGTCGCTGGACGCTGAGTTCGGACCGGCGGGACCGGCAGTGTCTGTGTACCACTACGGTTCGGCCACGAGAAGGCATGTCCGCGGTCCTGTGGACCTGAATCTGATGGCCTAGTGACAACTGATCAGTTTGACCAGCCGATGATCCCACGGCGTGAGACGTGGTCACACAGCCGGCCAGTCTTACCACCAGTGGAAAAGAATGACTAATTTCCAAAAAAAGTGTTCTCCTCCATCCCTGCCTCGTCAAGTGCAACAGACATGTTGATGCCATGACAGGCGTGGTAGACAAATGTGCTGACATGCTCTGGTCACGCCCAAAGTCAGTACATCTAAATGCGCGCGATAACAGAATGCCGGTGACATAGTATGCAGCAGATCTTAATAAAATGTCACCGACCAAACCATGATCTACCGCAATATGGCTGCAATTGGTTCGAGTTTCAGAAAAAGAACGTGACGTGTTTGGTTTGACCTTTACAAATGTGTCGCCGCCTGACAATGGACACGGTAGGTGAAACTTAGCCCGGTGTGGCCGTTTCAACACGTTATCTAGCACCACGCAGCTCTCTCTGCTGACCTCCATGCCAAGCACTGGAGGCGTGATGTTTATTGATGGGTTGAAATTGCAATGGTAGCGGTGGGCTCGGAATACAGGGAGCAAGCGTAGCTTAGTACATCATCTGAACCAAAGCTAGGCAGTGTAAATGCGTGGATACCCGTTGCGGAATTCCAGTTCAATGACGTTTGCTGCCCAACATGCTGGGACGAAACCATCTTTTTCGTAAAAGTTCGTATACTACCGGTGAGCCGATGTTTTCGTCACCATTTGCAGACGTTCCCAGTTAGTCAGCTTATGACAGGGAATTTGTCCCGATGATAATTAACTTAACTGCGAATAAATGCAACGGGCCAACCAGGCAACAGCCACCATAAACGGTAGCATATATAATTAATCCAAACAAACATGAATATGGCTAAAAAACATGTTATTCTCAAGGAGTGTTTCTGTTGTGAGGTTAAATATCAGTGAGTACGGTCAGTATCTCTACGTTAATATGGGCCCGCAGTAGCCGCCCTTCTTACTGGGATGACAGGCTGGCGATCTCATATAATCTGAGCTGCTGAGCGCGTCTCAGAGCCCCAATGACAGGTTCGACATCGGAGCCAAAATGAGGGTCAAATACCGCCAATCATTCCCATGCGCACATATATCCTTAACAATTAAATAGGTACATCATGAAATTTGTCATTCAAACGAAGTGACCCTATTACCTCGCGGATGCACATTTGTATACGTTTTAAAAACGTCATGTAGTACGCATCGTTAGGTGCGAGCACGTATCTCCAAAGCCATGCAGAAACTTGACCTGAATTTATTAGTCAGGTGCTTAGCAACGGAATGCGTTAAGGATACTGCATCTTTCCGGGCGGACCACGACAAACTGCAATCGACGCTCCGAAGAGGCAAAGTTTGACGAGGAGTATCAGGTGGCGACATCATCCAAGAAGAGAGTGGGAGAAACTTGTCGATTTTGGAACCGAGTCCCCAAAATAATTTGTCATAACAGAGAACAAAGCCACGCTTAAAACACTGCCCTAGCGCACACAGTTTGTTGGTTCTTGTCTGAAAAGTGCGAGCCAACACGAATTCTGAAAAACTGATTGGCCTCAAAGATCGCCATTCGAACGTGCCCATGGCTCCACGAACGCCGTAATCAAAAAGCTTCCTCATGATATCGTATCGCCACATAATCTCATAGGTTTTTCAACATCAAAGAACACGGCACCATCACGTCATCTTTCCCTAAAACTAGTGCGTACGTCGGTGTCGAGAGTTATTTGATAATCAGTCGTGCTGCAATTGTCCCTGGATCCACACAGTGCGGCCGTAAAAACGCTGCACCGTTCTAAAAATGTGGTGAGCGGCATACCTTTCCGCTGCGGGATGCACGCTGTTTTTCGATGTGCGAGTACCGTTTTTGTTCGTTACGTTTGGCTAGGGCATGCGCGCCGTTCGTTCGTTCGTTCCGGACATGCGCGCCAAGGCAATCAATAGGGAGCGGCCCTTTAACAACAGCGACCCGTCGGAGTATGGGCACGTTCGAACAGTACATGGGCACATTCAGACGGTACTGTAACAGTTAGAGTCGGCTGTCGAAGGGACTGACACGGACGCGGTGATGGGATGCCATATCGGCCTGACGCGCCCATGACCGGGTGCTCGGCGCCTACGTCTCGGCAGAATGTAAGCCCGGCGGAGAAATTGCCGACCCTTCGGCAATTTTCTGAGATCTCCGGGTTATTTCCTCTGTTTAGACAATGATGAGTTCTGTATGCCTTTTGACATCACGTGATCGCACATTAGTTCCGCTCTGTTATAAGTCGCGCACTCTTTTCGTGCTTGCATCGCATTGTAGAAATTACCATATATAATATACAAATATGTCGCTAATGTACGTTCCTATATGGCGTGACGACCCTTGCCTGGTATTTCTCTATGCGCTTCAATTAACAGTCTGTAGGAAAACTGCAGATCAATGAATAATGTGCGGCTTGAATTTTGCGGCATGCGACACGGTGCGCCGCAGTCTGGTCCACGTTTACACATCAAATGAATTATCTCGCATGGTTCAGATTTTACGCACAGCTTGGGGAGACTGCCAATTTTCACGACTGCAGTAGAAGGATTTTCGTCACGACGGGCTAAATGCGTCACGGATGCTTTGCATAGTGTCTCCTCGGGGGGAGCGATGAAGAAAGTCCTATGCGGTACGTGGGCAGTTGTCTAGCCGTGAGTTGAAAGGTCCCAATCCCTACAGAAATAAGGGAGCTGGCTGTTGGTCGACCTCTCTGCGACTCACGGATGAGGTGGGACACATTTTTACACGTCGATGTCCGCAAGTGAGAGTAGCAGTAGCAAGCGCAGAGTACCGTTGATAGATTCGCGACTCGAAGAACGTGAGACTCGCTTTTCAGCTGCCTTCTTGGGACTCCCAGAGGGTGGAAGTCAGAAAATGGCATTGGGCTGTCGGAAAAGTTGATCGATTTTCTTCTGTTGGTGGATTAACACGCGACCACAAAAAGAGGTCCGCTAAGATAGCCATGAGTAACTCATCCTGAGCAGCGACAGTGAATTCGTTCACTAAGGGTATCGTTATTAGAATCATTACAGTGACTCCAGAAGGCGAGGGTGGCACATATGAGCCAGTGAGGGATTCCAGCGTGCCGTTGTGTAATTCTGGCGACGAAGTAATATGAGCCGATGCGAGATTCCGGCGTGCCGAGGAGGATCTCGGCATTAATCAGCGACGAGAGAAGATGGGGGCCACGTGGTGGCGCCGCGGCGAGCCTTGCACCAGGCGGCTACTATTTAGTGGGGACGAATGGCGACGTATGCTTGGAGTATGGCTGCAACGTTCCGTTCATAATTGAGAGGATCTGATCATTGCACATGACCTGCACAGACTGTGTGTAGCGACCACACTATAGGGTTCCCTTTAATATGACCGGTGACAAGCGTGCATGAGATGGTGTATATGTACGAATGCTAATTGCGGAATCCCAGTAAAGCGACGTTTGCTGCCCACGTAAGGACGAAAGCATCTGTTTCGCAGAAGTTCATGCACTGTTGGTGAGCCAATGTTTTCGCCACCATTTGCAGTCGCCCCAGTTCGTCGGTTTATGACGGGGAATTGCCTCTGCAGCTAATTTACCTGCAGATCAATACAGTGGACTAACTAGCAACAGCCACCATCAACAATGACATGCATGATCAATCCAAGCAAATACACGATTATTGCCGGTAGACATACACTTCCAGAGAAGCTTTTCTTTCGTGAGGTTGATATGAGTAAGGCCACCATCTCTAGAAAGGTGCTCATAACATTATACATCACACAACATCATGTGCGAGTACGTAACTTCAAAAACACACAGGAACTTCATTTAGTATCGAGTCCGTCACAGCGCTTGTTGCTTTTATGCAAGCTGGGCTGTGTGAATCTCGTGATTGCCGTTTGGTGTCGGTGAGAAATCCCTCGGGTGGGCATAACAATATTGTGAAAAAGCAGGAACCTTTACCCCGACTTACGCAGAGAGCAAAAAAAAAAAATCAAGTTGAAGGAAACGAGAGCGATATATGGAAAAACTACACGTAACATAATGGTGACCAGCATGAAAAATGCCGCCTGAGAGGAAGAGAGAGAAAGCAAGAATCTTGTCGGAAATCTTGACTAACGAAAAGTGAAAAACCGCGCGTAACATGTCGCGCATCTTAACTAAAAATGTAACTGAAAAGCCGCGCGTCACAAAAACCACGGTCAACGTACATTTACCACGCCTTCCAACTAACAAAGGCACGATGTTAATACGAAAGGGCGATAGTCGGCAAGGTCAGCCCACTTTTTCTGGGTTTGAGCAAAAGAACAATGTATGACAGCCGCCAATATTCCGGAAAGCCCCCAGTCGCCCGCAGTCTGTTGTAGGCTGGCAAAGGGGCCCTAGCTACTGAAGTGGATAGTAGCTGGAATATGACGTAGATTAGATTCGGACCCTCTGCCCGTTGCCCAGTGAACTGATCCAGGAAATTGGCTCGACCATTGTAAACGGTCGGTTGTACGACAGCCGCTCTCTCATGCTGAAGCTGACCGGTGGATCCGGCGTCGTATTTGCTCCGGAGCTGCATGGCTGTCGCTGAATCGTTCGGGGAATGCGCAAACGACTTCCGTTAATATGGAGCCCACGGTATGGTAAAGATGAGTGCTGCCTGGCGATGTGCTTGACCCGCACCTAAGCGTTGGTTGCAGGCGAGTGGCAATTCAGCCACTCCCCGCCACCACCCCAAATCATTTTGCAAAACTACTCCCCTGGAACGATAAGTTTTCAAGTATTCATTTTTCGTGCTTTGTACCTCTATAACGTCATTAAGATCGTGCAGTAAATGATGAAGAAACCCAGTTTGCATGGCAATGACCTCATCATCAGCTGGCAGGTTATCGCGAGTCGCATATCCTTGATGCGCCACATTTAAGACCTGAAGGGGCGCGTTATATTTATTAACTGCACTGGCGCGGTGGAGGGCAGGTGGTTGGGGGGCGGGCGCCGGTATTACCGATTTGTGACAGCACTTAAGCAGAATTAAATGTAAGCAGCGTGATGGTCTGAAACGCTATCCTTAAATTAGCGTATTATCCAGGTTTGAAGAGAAGTGTGTGATTGGAATCCATTTTTTGCAACCTGAGACGGCGATCACAGAGTATCATGGGATTAAGTGGCCATCATCAACGGAGAGCAGTATTTGACGGAAAGATCAAGGAGGCATTACACATGATATCAGCTAACAATGCCATCAGCAAGCCAAGTATAGACATCCTACATCAGTGTAGTATGATACTCATTCCTTCAAGAAATCACAAAATATCCAGGAGATGAATAACATCAAATTACACCATCAAATATTGTCTCTCAGTTAGCTCATTTGGTAGAGCTCTGGTTTTCTCATCAGGAAGACCCCAGTTAAATCCCAAGAACTACAAGGAGAGAATTTGGACTGTGGTGCATGTATGACTTATAGCTGAGGATTATCCAGTCATTCTTATGAAACACCTAGCAATGACCAAAGGGTTAAGTGGCCAAAACATGTGCTTCCTAACACACCAGGTGATGATAGTCTGAATGATTATTCCATATGTTAAATGAGTGATCAAGTGGTGGTCTGATGTATTGGAAAAATGAAAGCTGCTGCCAGTGTTGTTCTGACTTCATGCTTGTGAGAAGGATTTTTATGTATGTTCATGACCCTGGTCTCTGCACCACAAATATGTGAGATATTGGCATAGTTTCACAAAATGAATTGGAAGGCTGATCCATGAAATGTTTAAATACCTCTAAAGTACATTAACACATGGGTTCATCCATGGATATTGGCAACCTTCTTCTCAAAGTTTGGAGAAATCAGGTTGTAGTGGTTGGAACCCAACCAACTGAACAGAAAACTACACCCCTGACTTGAACTGGGATTCGGGAAAACCCACTGACTCTTTTGGTGGGGGCACGCCATCCACTCTGCTGTCATAGAGCTTCAACATAATTTTATGAAGACTAGATAACTCAATGCACTGAGTAGATAAGTGCAATATATGCATTTAGACAGTGACTGGTATCAAGCTGTGCCAATAGATACTGCATACTTTTGTTTTCCTCTACCAACTGAGTACCTGTGTGGCATTTGGGTGACCCAGTTTTGTCAAGAGGTCACCATGCACAGGCCCCTCCAAATCTAACCAGGAGGATAGTAAATGTATTTGTTTATTTGTAATGCATGACTGGATTGAAGGATCTTGAAAAATTTGGACCCTCAACTACTGCTGATTTGAGAGATGGCTCACAAAGTTTGAAGTTGATGGAATGGGGTCTGTCTCAGCCTAATGTCTTTGCTACAATAGCAATATGAGATTGGGATGAAAATAAGTATGGATGACATATTCCAAAAGTGTGCTTTGTGTATTGAATGATCTGCATAACTTGATCTCTTTGTGTTATGCAATGGTTAGTTTGTTTTTGATTATAGATGTAATCCTGTAGATTTTAGACTTTACTGTTCCATGCTTAGATGATTCCACTGTTACTTAGGCCTCTGATGGGATTTGAAGAATCATTACAAAAGATTGTGTTCACCTGATTATCACATAGCCACCAATGTATGATCATTCTATCTTCCAGCAGTTCACTAGGAACATATCAAAGATGAGTCTGCTCTCTTCACCAAAGGTCATTGGAGTTCTTAAATCAGTGTCTTACTGCAAACATTTACATATACAAGTCCTGGCCTGTTCCACATTAAGAAAGGCAAACTTGATAAAACATCTTAGTCATGGTATGCAGCAAAGATATTATGCTGAGCAGAAGCCAGTAAACAAATCAGTATCAAAAGCTCCAGGTGCTAACATTGGGGATGCAAAGCCAATCACTTTCAAGGAAAAAGGTAAGATGTGAATGCATCATATTAACGTAGTGCTTGTCATAATACGGTAATTTGCGTCATTGACTCATAGGCTTTCATTGTGGTGTTGTTGTTATTGAAGACCAAGATCACATAATTTCTTCATAGCAGTAATTCAGTCACCATTGGTTGTTTTGTAGTATCCACAACTTGAACCTTGTTGGGAAGTATTCTTCTGATTATGTGTCAGCCGCAGAGCTGCACTCATATGAGCATAAAGCATCAGTCTCAAAAGTAAGTAGACTTAGATTTCTGCACATGCATGTCATCCGTTCCTCAACCTACAGTGAAGGAGAACACGAAACGACCTGGTACGGCCTCATCATGCT
>NW_023596818.1:196555-222414 GCF_011947565.3 Pollicipes pollicipes | reverse complement strand
CCCTCCGCCACTCTCCCTCTCCCGCTCCCTCTCTCTTTCTCTCTCTCGTTCTCGTTCTCGTTCTCGTTCTCGTTCTCGTTCTCGTTCTCGTTCTCGCTCTCACTCTCGCTCTCTGCTTTCTTCCTTTTTACTTACAAGGTTCTTCCGCCGGCAGCTTGCAAACAAGACAAGTGTCCATAAGGGATACGCCATCTAACCAAGACGTCCACAAATTTGATTTTAGTGGGTAGGGGAAAACCACGCATGAATCCCTTTACAGCTGTGCAGTGCGTGGATGACGGCAGCCTATGTACACACGCACTCAGCATCACAGCGTGAGCAGAGATGACGGTCTGGTTGCACCTCCGCGCCATGCCGCGTGGCCTTTACGGAGGCGTCTGACGCGGTTTCGCCGTGTTCGGCAGGGCGACGGCGTGGGCGGTGCGGCAGCTGCACTACTCCCAGTTCCAGGACTGGGAAAACTTCCTGTACGTCGAGCCGCGCATCCTGTCCGAGGCCGCCAAGTGGCTGACCCTGTACCAGAACGAGGACGGCTCCTTCTACGAGACCGAGGCGTACGAGTTCCCGCTCGACCAGAAGATGGACCCGCGCTCCAAGATCCCCGGCGAGACGAACCGCAAACGCTACGTGCCGCTCACCGCCCACGTGCTCATCACGCTGCACGAGGTGCAGGAGAAGCTGCAGGGTGAGGCGAAGGCAGCAGTCGCCACCGCCAAGATCCGCGCCATGCAGTACCTGGAGCGCAGCCTGAACGTGCTGACCGACGCGTACGAGATCACCATCACGGCCTACGCGCTGACCGTCAGCAACAGCGTCGACCGCGAGGTGGCGTTCATGAAGCTGCGCGAGGCGCGCCGCGAGATCGAGGGCATGTACTACTGGGCGCGCGACCCGCTCGAGACGAACCCGGTCAGCAAGGACGTCAACCAGCGGCCCTACGTGGAGCCCAAGAACGAACAGCCGTGGGACGCGCAGTCGGTGGAGGCGACGTCGTACGGCCTGCTGGTGTACCTGCTGCGAGACGGCGTCGGCATCGACCAGGAGAAGATGGTGAAATGGCTCAACTCCATGCGCATGTTCGACGCCGCCTGGATCTCCACCGTGGTGAGTAGCGGCCGGCGGGACTCGCGCTGCCTCCGCACGAGTGAGAGCCTGGGCCAGGCGCGAGGCAAGACGGGTCAAGATCAAGGCAGCCACGGTACCTGGCCACATGAATGCGTGCTTAGTTTTAGCTTATTTGGAATGGTACGTATTGTGGGGTAAAGGGAAGTGATGCGAAAGGTTGGAGGAGCCCCGCGTCTCCAGCGTAACCTAAATATACCGGAGAAACGGCCTAGAAAGCTACACTGATAAGGCAACTAGTCCACACTGGGTTCCGAGTCCCTGCAGACTGCAGCGGGCCGCAGCCCCACGCGGCCTCCAGGTGTCGGCAGGGCGCCCCGTGACGTCACTGAGCGCCTCCTCCCCGCGCAGGACAGCATCATGGCCATGCAGGCGCTCACGGAGTACTCCTTCCGCGCGCGGCTGCGTGACATTACCGACATGCAAGTCTACATCGAGACCTCCGGCCTGAGGAATTTCCAGGAGGTGGTCCGCATCACCAACAACGCCACCTCCGTCATACCGGCTGTCGAAGTAAGATCTGGAGGCCGGGGACGATCGGGTCCAGAGGCAGAGGAATGTCCACCACTTCGCTTAAGTTTACATCGACTTTACCCACGCGATCGTCATGGCTTGATGGCCTAAATTGCACTCTGGTTGGTGCGGATATCGATGAGGGGTTTTGTTTCTCTTGTTTCCAATTGCATTGCTGCTTTGCACTGTTTTATTCCATTACGTTAGCTCATGTGGCGTCAGCCTCACCTGCTCATATGACATTTTGAGACCGCTGTGGCTGACGTTTTAGGGCTCAGAGTACCGCTGTGTCTCGTACTGCTGTGTGCTGTGTCTGGTGTTGCGATGCTATCCTCAGTCTCAATGTCCAAGCCTACGTGGTCAGGGTTATGTTGGCACAACGACGGTAAATCCTACATCGTAACGGAAAATTCTGCATCGTGCGTTTACAGCAAAGGTCGAACCAGGGGCTGTAAATATGCACTCGTCCGTGCTATGCCGTGCTATGTCATGAAACGCGCACCACCTGGAATCGCAATGGTCACGGATGCAGCGGGGGGTTCTCGAATCTGCTACGCATGCGCTTACGCTGGCCACTCCTCGCGCAGCTTCCGCAAGTTTGGGGCCACATCAACGTGGTGGGCCAGGGCGCTGGCCAAGCCGTGGTCCAGCTGGACCTCTCGTTCGGCATCGACCGTGAGGACCTCAAGGACACGCCGCCCGTCAAGGCGTTCGACCTGACGGTGCGCGAGAACGCCCTGCAGGAGGCGCGGAACAAGTCTATCATCCACGTGGAGGCATGCTTCCGGTGGGTACCGTTGCTGTTTGACGTGTGGGAGGACGCCTCCCAGGCGATGGGATCGGTTGTCAGGATCAGGCGGAAGAAAAGGTCGACCTTTCGTCTGGGTAAATGAGTTCTGAGGAGTGGGACTACAGGCCAAATTGTTTGTTGCTAACAACCCGAAATTTGTTTAGCTTCAGTGGCCAGTTTAGTCAGCCCTGCCAAGCACTTTTGCAAAGACTCATGGAATGAATGCAGCTTTCGCCAGCGAACGCTTGTTGACATATGCTCTACTTTCATCACTGATGAACTTGCCTCATAATCAGTACACATAACACCAGTGGCCCTCGTGCTTCGGCTCTTCGAGACGAAGGCCAGCCAGGCTCGTACCGGCATCACTCGGCTTAACCTGGCCCGCAGATGGGTGAACACGGACGAGTCGCCCGTCAGCGGCGCCACCATCTTGGAGGTGGAGTTCCCCAGCGGGTACCGACTGGATCAGCAGGTGGCCAATGCCAACGTGCGCGCGTTCAAGCGCAGACCAATGAACACTCTGATGAACGGGAAAACGGCGCCAGATAAGATCTTCTGGTTCTTCGATAAGGTGCGTTCCAACCTTAGATTCGGCAACGAAGCAGGCTTCCAAACGAAGGCTTCGAGCGGCTGTTAAGTGCGCAGCTTCTCGGTTTGTCACGAAGCCTCTTTTTGTAAAACTCACCGTCGTTAAAGGCGTGGAAGATGTGACAGGTGGCTACTTAAGAATCACCGCATATATTTCGTATCCTGCCTTCCATACCGGAGGTGCTGTAATGCCTCTCGTGCTGCCGAATCAACAGCTGAACCCGCACCTCTGACGGCAGGTTTACAGCAACTTCACTCAGTGCTACAACTGGACGATTTTCCGCCGCTTCCTGGTGGCCAACTACACGGCCGTCAGGACCGCCTTCATGTACGAGTACTTCGCGCCCGAGCGATTCGAGATGCAGATCCTCAACTCGACCGAGCTGAACGTGATCGACATCTGCCAAGTGTGCGGCTCGTACCAGTGTCCCTACTGCCCGTGGTACAGTGGCGCCGCCTCGCTGGGACCCAGCCTGTTGCTAGTTGCGGCCGTGGCCTGCCAGATGGCAGTACTGGCGCTGGGCGGGACGTCCCCGTCAGCGCGGTAGGGCTGGCCGCTGCGTCGTGTGAGCGAGATTGTATGGTGAGAAGGCGGGCTTCCCCCTGCTCGGCGCAGCCCCAGTCACTGGTTGCATGCAGGACAATGTGGTGTTAGCCGTGGTTTGCCTGTCAGGAGTCATCACGCCTGAGCGTATAAAAGCGCCACGTGTTCTGCGTTGGACAATGGTAGACCGAGCGGCTGCGGTTGATGCTGTGAAAACGCATTCCATGTGTTATGGTTTACTCGTGTTTCGACAACATACGGATCTGAAACAGTGCTGGAGCGGGAGTGACTCCGTTCTGCACGATGTCCACCGCTGGCCACAGATCGGGGGCGTGTCCCGAGCGCGGTGGGCCGGTGGCATTCAACTCCCTCGGCAGGTGCTCGACTCACACGTGATGGTGCCGAATCGGAGTGTCCCCAAATCCAGCCGATTCAGCACTGAATGATTTGAATGCGAACATGTCTTTTGCGTCGGCCATTTTGAACGCCTTTTTATGTAATTTTTGTCAGTGTTTTAACAATATGAATTTGTAAATGTTTTATATGTCACAACGGTGCAGAGTGACAGGCGTAGGATGTTAATGGTTGATCTGCAACTCTTCAATCGAAGCGGGCTGAGGCAGAGGCTGGTCCTAAGATGGTGAGCTTCAAGTCTCAGTGTACACAACACCAGAATGAAAGCGACGCATGACATAACAGCATAGCCGAACTGGTTCCGGCCTGGATAACTATTGTTATTCTATGGCTCTCATATTGTGAATCAGGTCGGACACGACCAAGACGTCAGTGGATAATCTCCAACTGGACAAACAAACCCCCAACCCATGAACGAGCCCTACATCTGGTCTTGGCTCATCCTATCGTTGTTCACGCGCAGTGTTTCGTGTCACCGTCAACAACACGCATATCACGCATCGAGCTGCTCGAACACCGCTCTGGTGAAAAACACGGTGGGTAAATAAATCACAGCTGATAGTTGAGTGACACTACGTGAATGGCATGCAATGCAAGTGCTGGTGGCCGTTTATTTGCAAATATTGTTGGTATGTTCATCACATCAAATGAGCGAAACTTGCACTGAGATAATAAAAAAACCTCTGGTGCCAACTGCTGTGTTTCCAAGCCCACTAATGGTCCATGCACATTCGACAGCCCAGTAAGTGTACACATTTGTATTACCAGCGGAGCGAGCTGGAATGCCAGAGCGTACCAGGTCGATGCCATACGATGCGATCTGACGATTGCAGCGATAGTGTGGAATCGTCTCCGAGGCCGGAGAGATCCGAGAGCCAATGATGAGCCAAGCCATGCCAATGCCAAGCCGCCATGCCAAGCCACGCCATGCCATGCCAAGCCGCGTCTGACGGAAGCTTCAGCAGTAGTCCCCCCCCCCCCACGCTTAGACTCCAGCCTCCGCAACGTTGCGACGAGAGTGGGTAAATCCGCGGCAAAACCCGTTCAGTGGCATACTCTCGAGGTGGGTCTCACACATTTAAACTGTTCAGCTCCCGGCAACCCGTTTTGCGAAACACTCCTGTCACGTTATTTGCATCGGGTGGCATCACGAATGGTGTGAAGTCTTACGGCGCGTAGGTACTAGGCGCATTCCAACCACAAACGCAAATGTCTCACGCATGAGGTTTGCCCGTTGCCTCCCCCTGAGGTTTGCCCGTTGCCTCCCCCCCCCCCCCTGAGGTTTGCCCGATTGTCCTCCCCCTGGGGCTTGCCCGTTGCCTCCCCCCATTAACTTTGTGAAGAAAATGGGCTAAATCCGCGGAAAAACCTAATTGTTTTTACAATGTTGGGGTAATTGAGATTATGTCTCACTGTTCAGCCCATCTCCACTAATTTACCTTTTGTAACTACATCCAAATATTCTGTGCGGGTTTGTTTTTGATGAGCCAGTAGTCACTATGTAGTACATTATCCCTACTCACTGTTCCTTACCACCATTGACTGTTATAGGCAAGAACGTCTTTTATGCCAAACCCCAAGCACTTAGTTTGAGGGGATCCGGTGGTAGTAATCTGACCAGAGTCGCACACTTCAAAACACTTGCTTTCGTTTTACTACGTGCAATTTGCGCACCTCGCTCAGCGTCTCTGCCTCCTGATCTTCAACTTAGCCTCCAAGAACTCTTACGGCCATGCTGCCACCGACCTGTTGCGCTGTTATTGTAGCGCCTTGCTTGCCACCCCGGTGTGCATCTATAGCGGCCTAAGATGTTTATGTTTGGTAATTCGGGCACCTAGTAGCTAAGCGGGAAGACTGTCTCATTCGTTTGCTTTTCAGGTTTTCCCCCCGGTGGCATTTTGTTGTCCACCGGAATAAATATGGCGTGTATCAAAATATTAGGTAATTTAGCATGACCACCGGAAAATACACCACAGGCTTGGTGCAAACGCTCTAAAACTACTGCTTACTACACTACGGGTGGGTTCCGGACTACTCACTGATCCAAAATTGACAGCAGGTTTAATCGGTTAACCGCATCAGTAAAATCAAAGCAATAAGAGTGCAGACCGCAAGGAAAACCAAACACCGAGTACCGTTCCCACACGTGTTAGCTGAAAACTAGAGCCGGGTGGGCCGGAGACATGTGACAGTTATCACCGATCATGGAAGTCAGGAATCCAAATGAGAGCTAGAATCTGAATGGAAACAACCTGACTTTATTTGCAAACTTGAACAAACTTTTTTGTTGCGATAGACATGCGATTAAAGTGACCACTGGCACAGTGCTATACAGACCATACGTGGGTCTTGTGATCTGACACACCGTGGTCGTGCGTATTTCCAAGAACAAGTTTATTCGTCATCTATGATGTACAAAGCAAGGTTCCACCGTGGTGATAACCATATTCACACCCAGTCCAGGGCGTGTTGTTCCCAGGCGGCGCCTTACAATATATATATATATATATATATATATATATATATATATATATATACATTTATGCAGGCGTGCGTGCGTGCGTGCGTGCATACGTGCGCGTGTGTGCGTACGTGCATGCGTGCACGTGTGTGTATGTGTGTGTGTGTGTATCATGACTGGAGGTAGATCGGAAGCCTAAAGGGTTATGCAACCCTAGGAAAAGATGCGAAACCGCCTTTAGTTGTTTCTGTACTCATCAGCGACAAGATCATCACATTCAGTACACACTATCTCGAACAGCGGCACAATTTTCGCCAATTGGTGCAAAAGTTGCGGCGTAGGCGCGCTGAAGTCCACTTCTGAGACGGAACACTCGACTATCAACCGCCGTCGCCATAGCAGGCCTCATGAGCACTGTAAATGAGCAGTTCTAGCCGTTACGGCTGATCGGCCAGACGCCATACGCCCTCTGCCCTGCAGGGCTGAAGAGCGTCAGCGAGCCATTTCTGTCTATTGGACGCCGATGCGGGTGGCGCTCTCTGCGGCCTGGAAGTGCCGCAAAACGTAGACTGCTGGCTTGTTGAGCCCGAGGAGCCCCGGCGTCCCAAACAGTCGATACCTTCCGACCACATCGTCCGATCCGGACCAAACCCGATGCGGTGCACCGAACATCGGGCGAAGTCATGAAACTGGCGCTGCGCGCTGACGGATGCCTCCGTTTGCTCTGTCGACGGTGGCGACTCTGCTCCACCCGGTACCGCAGCGTCGCTGGACGCTGAGTTCGGACCGGCGGGACCGGCAGTGTCTGTGTACCACTACGGTTCGGCCACGAGAAGGTATGTCCGCGGTCCTGTGGACCTGAATCTGATGGCCTAGTGACAACTGATCAGTTTGACCAGCCGATGATCCCACGGCGTGAGACGTGGTCACACAGCCGGCCAGTCTTACCACCAGTGGAAAAGAATGGCTATTTTCCAAAAAAAGTGTTCTCCTCCATCCCTGCCTCGTCAAGTGCAACAGACATGTTGATGCCATGACAGGCGTGGTAGACAAATGTGCTGACATGCTCTGGTCACGCCCAAAGTCAGTACATCTAAATGCGCGCGATAACAGAATGCCGGTGACATAGGATGCAGCAGATCTTAATAAACCGTCACCGACCAAACCATGATCTACCGCAATATGGCTGCAATTGGTTCGAGTTTCAGAAAAAGACCGTGACGTGTTTGGTTTGACCTTTACAAATGTGTCGCCGCCTGACAATGGACACGGTAGGTGAAACTTAGCCCGGCGTGGCCGTTTCAACACGTTATCTAGCACCACGCAGCTCTCTCTGCTGACCTCCATGCCAAGCACTGGAGGCGTGATGTTTATTGATGGGTTGAAATTGCAATGGTAGCGGTGGGCTCGGAATACAGGGAGCAAGCGTAGCTTAGTACATCATCTGAACCAAAGCTAGGCAGTGTAAATGCGTGGATACCCGTTGCGGAATTCCAGTTCAATGACGTTTGCTGCCCAACATGCTGGGACGAAACCATCTTTTTCGTAAAAGTTCGTATACTACCGGTGAGCCGATGTTTTCGTCACCATTTGCAGACGTTCCCAGTTAGTCAGCTTATGACAGGGAATTTGTCCCGATGATAATTAACTTAACTGCGAATAAATGCAACGAGCCAACCAGGCAACAGCCACCATAAACGGTAGCATATATAATTAATCCAAACAAACATGAATATGGCTGAAAAACATGTTATTCTCAAGGAGTGTTTCTGTTGTGAGGTTAAATATCAGTGAGTACGGTCAGTATCTCTACGTTAATATGGGCCCGCAGTAGCCGCCCTTCTTACTGGGATGACAGGCTGGCGATCTCATATAATCTGAGCTGCTGAGCGCGTCTCAGAGCCCCAATGACAGGTTCGACATCGGAGCCAAAATGAGGGTCAAATACCGCCAATCATTCCCATGCGCACATATATCCTTAACAATTAAATAGGTACATCATGAAATTTGTCATTCAAACGAAGTGACCCTATTACCTCGCGGATGCACATTTGTATACGTTTTAAAAACGTCATGTAGTACGCATCGTTAGGTGCGAGCACGTATCTCCAAAGCCATGCAGAAACTTGACCTGAATTTATTAGTCAGGTGCTTAGCAACGGAATGCGTTAAGGATACTGCATCTTTCCGGGCGGACCACGACAAACTGCAATCGACGCTCCGAAGAGGCAAAGTTTGACGAGGAGTATCAGGTGGCGACATCATCCAAGAAGAGAGTGGGAGAAACTTGTCGATTTTGGAACCGAGTCCCCAAAATAATTTGTCATAACAGAGAACAAAGCCACGCTTAAAACACTGCCCTAGCGCACACAGTTTGTTGGTTCTTGTCTGAAAAGTGCGAGCCAACACGAATTCTGAAAAACTGATTGGCCTCAAAGATCGCCATTCGAACGTGCCCATGGCTCCACGAACGCCGTAATCAAAAAGCTTCCTCATGATATCGTATCGCCACATAATCTCATAGGTTTTTCAACATCAAAGAACACGGCACCATCACGTCATCTTTCCCTAAAACTAGTGCGTACGTCGGTGTCGAGAGTTATTTGATAATCAGTCGTGCTGCAATTGTCCCTGGATCCACACAGTGCGGCCGTAAAAAACGCTGCACCGTTCTAAAAATGTGGTGAGCGGCATACCTTTCCGCTGCGGGATGCACGCTGTTTTTCGATGTGCGAGTACCGTTTTTGTTCGTTACGTTTGGCTAGGGCATGCGCGCCGTTCGTTCGTTCGTTCCGGACATGCGCGCCAAGGCAATCAATAGGGAGCGGCCCTTTAACAACAGCGACCCGTCGGAGTATGGGCACGTTCGAACAGTACATGGGCACATTCAGACGGTACTGTAACAGTTAGAGTCGGCTGTCGAAGGGACTGACACGGACGCGGTGATGGGATGCCATATCGGCCTGACGCGCCCATGACCGGGTGCTCGGCGCCTACGTCTCGGCAGAATGTAAGCCCGGCGGAGAAATTGCCGACCCTTCGGCAATTTTCTGAGATCTCCGGGTTATTTCCTCTGTTTAGACAATGATGAGTTCTGTATGCCTTTTGACATCACGTGATCGCACATTAGTTCCGCTCTGTTATAAGTCGCGCACTCTTTTCGTGCTTGCATCGCATTGTAGAAATTACCATATATAATATACAAATATGTCGCTAATGTACGTTCCTATATGGCGTGACGACCCTTGCCTGGTATTTCTCTATGCGCTTCAATTAACAGTCTGTAGGAAAACTGCAGATCAATGAATAATGTGCGGCTTGAATTTTGCGGCATGCGACACGGTGCGCCGCAGTCTGGTCCACGTTTACACATCAAATGAATTATCTCGCATGGTTCAGATTTTACGCACAGCTTGGGGAGACTGCCAATTTTCACGACTGCAGTAGAAGGATTTTCGTCACGACGGGCTAAATGCGTCACGGATGCTTTGCATAGTGTCTCCTCGCGGCGAGCGATGAAGAAAGTCCTATGCGGTACGTGGGCAGTTGTCTAGCCGTGGGTTGAAAGGTCCCAATCCCTACAGAAATAAGGGAGGTGGCTGTTGGTCGACCTCTCTGCGACTCACGGATGAGGTGGGACACATTTTTACACGTCGATGTCCGCAAGTGAGAGTAGCAGTAGCAAGCGCAGAGTACCGTTGATAGATTCGCGACTCGAAGAACGTGAGACTCGCTTTTCAGCTGCCTTCTTGGGACTCCCAGAGGGTGGAAGTCGGAAAATGGCATTGGGCTGTCGGAAAAGTTGATCGATTTTCTTCTGTTGGTGGATTAACACGCGACCACAAAAAGAGGTCCGCTAAGATAGCCATGAGTAACTCATCCTGAGCAGCGACAGTGAATTCGTTCACTAAGGGTATCGTTATTAGAATCATTACAGTGACTCCAGAAGGCGAGGGTGGCACATATGAGCCAGTGAGGGATTCCAGCGTGCCGTTGTGTAATTCTGGCGACGAAGTAATATGAGCCGATGCGAGATTCCGGCGTGCCGAGGAGGATCTCGGCATTAATCAGCGACGAGAGAAGATGGGGGCCACGTGGTGGCGCCGCGGCGAGCCTTGCACCAGGCGGCTACTATTTAGTGGGGACGAATGGCGACGTATGCTTGGAGTATGGCTGCAACGTTCCGTTCATAATTGAGAGGATCTGATCATTGCACATGACCTGCACAGACTGTGTGTAGCGACCACACTATAGGGTTCCCTTTAATATGACCGGTGACAAGCGTGCATGAGATGGTGTATATGTACGAATGCTAATTGCGGAATCCCAGTAAAGCGACGTTTGCTGCCCACGTAAGGACGAAAGCATCTGTTTCGCAGAAGTTCATGCACTGTTGGTGAGCCAATGTTTTCGCCACCATTTGCAGTCGCCCCAGTTCGTCGGTTTATGACGGGGAATTGCCTCTGCAGCTAATTTACCTGCAGATCAATACAGTGGACTAACTAGCTAACAGCCACCATCAACAATGACATGCATGATCAATCCAAGCAAATACACGATTATTGCCGGTAGACATACACTTCCAGAGAAGCTTTTCTTTCGTGAGGTTGATATGAGTAAGGCCACCATCTCTAGAAAGGTGCTCATAACATTATACATCACACAACATCATGTGCGAGTACGTAACTTCAAAAACACACAGGAACTTCATTTAGATATCGAGTCCGTCACAGCGCTTGTTGCTTTTATGCAAGCTGGGCTGTGTGAATCTCGTGATTGCCGTTTGGTGTCGGTGAGAAATCCCTCGGGTGGGCATAACAATATTGTGAAAAAGCAGGAACCTTTACCCCGACTTACGCAGAGAGCAAAAAAAAAAAATCAAGTTGAAGGAAACGAGAGCGATATATGGAAAAACTACACGTAACATAATGGTGACCAGCATGAAAAATGCCGCCTGAGAGGAAGAGGAGAAAGCAAGAATCTTGTCGGAAATCTTGACTAACGAAAAGTGAAAAACCGCGCGTAACATGTCGCGCATCTTAACTAAAAATGTAACTGAAAAGCCGCGCGTCACAAAAACCACGGTCAACGTACATTTACCACGCCTTCCATCAACTAACAAAGGCACGATGTTAATACGAAAGGGCGATAGTCGGCAAGGTCAGCCCACTTTTTCTGGGTTTGAGCAAAAGAACAATGTATGACAGCCGCCAATATTCCGGAAAGCCCCCAGTCGCCCGCAGTCTGTTGTAGGCTGGCAAAGGGGCCCGAGCTACTGAAGTGGATAGTAGCTGGAATATGACGTAGATTAGATTCGGACCCTCTGCCCGTTGCCCAGTGAACTGATCCAGGAAATTGGCTCGACCATTGTAAACAAACGGTCGGTTGTACGACAGCCGCTCTCTCATGCTGAAGCTGACCGGTGGATCCGGCGTCGTATTTGCTGTGGAGCTGCATGGCTGTCGCTGAATCGTTCGGGGAATGCGCAAACGACTTCCGTTAATATGGAGCCCACGGTATGGTAAAGATGAGTGCTGCCTGGCGATGTGCTTGACCCGCACCTAAGCGTTGGATGCAGGCGAGTGGCAATTCAGCCACTCTCCGCCACCACCCCAAATCATTTTGCAAAACTACTCCCCTGGAACGATAAGTTTTCAAGTATTCATTTTTCGTGCTTTGTACCTCTATAACGTCATTAAGATCGTGCAGTAAATGATGAAGAAACCCAGTTTGCATGGCAATGACCTCATCACCAGCTGGCAGGTTATCGCGAGCCGCATTTCCTTGATGCGCCACATTTAAGACCTGAAGGGGCGCGTTATATTTATTAACTGCACTGGCGCGGTGGAGGGCAGGTGGTTGGGGGGCGGGCGCCGGTATTACCGATTTGTGACAGCACTTAAGTAGAATTAAATGTAAGCAGCGTGATGGTCTGAAACGCTATCCTTAAATTAGCGTCTTATCCAGGTTTGAAGAGAAGTGTGTGATTGGAATCCATTTTTTGCAACCTGAGACGGCGATCACAGAGTATCATGGGATTAAGTGGCCATCATCAACGGAGAGCAGTATTTGACGGCAAGATCAAGGAGGCATTACACATGATATCAGCTAACAATGCCATCAGCAAGCCAAGTATAGACATCCTACATCAGTGTAGTATGATACTCATTCCTTCAAGAAATCACAAAATATCCAGGAGATGAATAACATCAAATTACACCATCAAATATTGTCTCTCAGTTAGCTCATTTGGTAGAGCTCTGGTTTTCTCATCAGGAAGACCCCAGTTCAAATCCCAAGAACTACAAGGAGAGAATTTGGACTGTGGTGCATGTATGACTTATAGCTGAGGATTATCCAGTCATTCTTATGAAACACCTAGCAATGACCAAAGGGTTAAGTGGCCAAAACATGTGCTTCCTAACACACCAGGTGATGATAGTCTGAATGATTATTCCATATGTTAAATGAGTGATCAAGTGGTGGTCTGATGTATTGGAAAAATGAAAGCTGCTGCCAGTGTTGTTCTGACTTCATGCTTGTGAGAAGGATTTTTATGTATGTTCATGACCCTGGTCTCTGCACCACAAATATGTGAGATATTGGCATAGTTTCGCAAAATGAATTGGAAGGCTGATCCATGAAATGTTTAAATACCTCTGAAGTACATTAACACATGGGTTCATCCATGGATATTGGCAACCTTCTTCTCAAAGTTTGGAGAAATCAGGTTGTAGTGGTTGGAACCCAACCAACTGAACAGAAAACTACACCCCTGACTTGAACTGAGATTCGGGAAAACCCACTGACTCTTTTGGTGGGGGCACGCCATCCACTCTGCTGTCATATAGCTTCAACATAATTTTATGAAGACTAGATAACTCAATGCACTGAGTAGATAAGTGCAATATATGCATTTAGACAGTGACTGGTATCAAGCTGTGCCAATAGATACTGCATACTTTTGTTTTCCTCTACCAACTGAGTACCTGTGTGGCATTTGGGTGACCCAGTTTTGTCAAGAGGTCACCATGCACAGGCCCCTCCAAATCTAACCAGGAGGATAGTAAATGTATTTGTTAATTTGTAATGCATGACTGGATTGAAGGATCTTGAAAAATTTGGACCCTCAACTACTGCTGATTTGAGAGATGGCTCACAAAGTTTGAATTTGATGGAATGGGGTCTGTCTCAGCCTAATGTCTTTGCTACAATAGCAATATGAGATTGGGATGAAAATAAGTATGGATGACATATTCCAAAAGTGTGCTTTGTGTATTGAATGATCTGCATAACTTGATCTCTTTGTGTTATGCAATGGTTAGTTTGTTTTTGATTATAGATGTAATCCTGTAGATTTTAGACTTTACTGTTCCATGCTTAGATGATTCCACTGTTACTTAGGCCCCTGATGGGATTTGAAGAATCATTACAAAAGATTGTGTTCACCTGATTATCACATAGCCACCAATGTATGATCATTCTATCTTCCAGCAGTTCACTAGGAACATATCAAAGATGAGTCTGCTCTCTTCACCAAAGGTCATTGGAGTTCTTAAATCAGTGTCTTACTGCAAACATTTACATATACAAGTCCTGGCCTGTTCCACATTAAGAAAGGCAAACTTGATAAAACATCTTAGTCATGGTATGCAGCAAAGATATTATGCTGAGCAGAAGCCAGTAAACAAATCAGTATCAAAAGCTCCAGGTGCTAACATTGGGGATGCAAAGCCAATCACTTTCAAGGAAAAAGGTAAGATGTGAATGCATCATATTAACGTAGTGCTTGTCATAATACGGTAATTTGTGTCATTGACTCATAGGCTTTCATTGTGGTGTTGTTGTTATTGAAGACCAAGATCACATAATTTCTTCATAGCAGTAATTCAGTCACCATTGGTTGTTTTGTAGTATCCACAACTTGAACCTTGTTGGGAAGTATTCTTCTGATTATGTGTCAGCCACAGAGCTGCACTCATATGAGCATAAAGCATCAGTCTCAAAAGTAAGTAGACTTAGATTTCTGCACATGCATGTCATCCGTTCCTCAACCTACAGTGAAGGAGAACACGAAGACGACCTGGTACGGCCTTCATCATGCTGGGCGGCCTGGGCGTCACCAGCGTCATGTTCTACGCCATCTTCCGCGAGCTGTTCAGCAGCAAGAGCCCCAACAGCGTGTACAGCACGGCGCTGCAGCGGTGCGCCTCCGAGCCGCGCGTGACGGACGCGCTCGGCGAGCCGGTCAAGGGCCACGGCGAGGAGACGCGCCGCGGCCGGCGCCGCCACGTCAGCCACCTGGTCTACCAGCAGGACGGCCACAACCACATGCGCATGAAGTTCTACGTCAACGGCAGCCGACAGGCGGGCACCGTGTACCTCGATGTGCGGGAGGTGAGCGCGGTTGTGCTGTCGGAGGCTGTACGTGCGCGTGACAGGCGAGCCGTTGGCTATTCGGTTTTAAGGGCGCGTCAAATGTAATGGTTATTTGCGCCTGACCTGGTTGGCTGGACGTAGGCGTGGGAAGTGAGCACGGTATGCTGTCGTGGGCCGCACGTAGGCGTGACAGGTGAGCACGGTAGGCTGCACGTGGGTGTGACAGGTGAGCTTGGCATACTGTCGTAAGCTGCACACAGGCGTGACGGATGAGCGTGGCATGCTGTTGTGAGCAGTTCATTGGCGTGACAGGTGAGCACGGTATGTTGTGGATTGGACGAATGCGTGACAGGTGAGTATGGTATGCTGTTGTGGGCCGCGCATAAGCGTGACAGGTGAGCACGATGTACGGAGAACGAGGGTTAGCACAATCTAACTTCACTGGCAAGACAGAAATTAGGGTGAGCCCAAGACTTACAGACTAGATACATTATTAGTCACGAATTTGTAGTCGGTTGTCACGGCGTAGCCGCCCGCCTTGTTATTCCAGTACTGAACTGGTTTCGGATGTACGTCCTTTACAGCCGTTTGTCCCAGACGTGCATTGAATAATGGTGTATTGTGAACAGCTTGCCGCGTTTAGAGAGGCAAGGTAGCACAGGCCCGGTAACGACGCCGACCATGAGTTTGAAATATTCCAGCTTGAGCCATGTCGATGTGAGCCGACCCTCGTGCACTGAATGCAAAGAATGATCGTTGATGCGTCGAGCGCGGCGGTGCCTCCGCCGGCTCGTAACCCGTCCCCCTCCCCCTGCCCAGAACCCCGACACCGGGAAGTACGAGTACCGCTACCTGTTCGTCGAGGTGGACGGCCTGAGCCGGCGTGTGATCGTGCTGGAGGACAACCGGGCGGAGGAGCGGCGCGCGCTGCCCCAGCTGCCGCCGCTGCGGGACTACTCGCAGCCTCGGAGCGACGCGTAGCACCGCCGTGTCGCCGGCGAGGGAGCGGGCGAACTGTCGCGACAGAGGTCTACACTGCCGTACCAGTGGCGGCGGGGGCGCGCGCGGTAGCGAAGGCTTTGTGATGTTTCTGAGGACGGTGAGCTGCTTGGATCGACTGCGGACCTGCTCCAGATGCCTATTGTTCGGGGGAGGGGTGGGAGAGTGAGGCGGCTCTCAACGGGTGGCTGTGTGCCGCGTGATTTGTGCGTGTGGTGCTCTTGTAAAGCGTACGGTGATTTTGTTGTTATGTTGCATTAAATTTTGTACCAGGAGAACTTCTGTGGAGTCACCGAGCTGTTCAGGACACCAGGAATGTTGTGGGTAGTCTCCTTATTCCGTCAGAGTCTGACGTACCCGGCATGCCTCTGGTCCTTACGTGGCCTGACGGTCTCTCTAGGTCGTAGGAACTACGCTGGCACCGGGTGGCGTGTGGGCTCCCTGACTGTTTAGGAATCACCAATCCCTCCCCGAGCCTTAACACGCCATGCGAACCCGCCTGGGCTCTGTTCATCGCGACTAGACACGACACGTTGCACTGGGGAGTGGTTGGAAAACAAAAAGCGTTGCATGAATCTCAGGAAGGGGACGACTGCACATTTGGACATTCAGTACCTTGGACAATATGAGCGCCTCCCTTAGGAGCGTGTAGCTTTACCACTACAGCGTAATATGAAAGCTAACAACATGAAAAGTAGCTGCGCTTCCTGCTGCGCCTAAATCGTTTCCGCCGCCATCAAGCTACCTGCCCATTGGAGCCACAACAGTCGCGGTCTACGAGTTAATAAGACGCATTTTCCCCTCGTCCCCCATTATGGATGTACTGACCCGGCCGCTGTTTGCCGTGCACGGTTAGGAGACAATATGAACAAAAAGGCCGTGTCTACCGTTGCAAGATTAACGTTGCCAGCGAATAGTGCTCCCACGATAACATCGTTAAAGCAAAGTTGCGCATTCTGCGCACAAGCAAGCTTTTTCTCATTTGGACGCGCACTTTTGCAAATCACTCCAGCCGGCCTGCCCGCATTGACCAATGATGCGCGGTCGGGTGGTTGACCAAAACGCAAGTAAAAATGACGCCCCTTACTGCCAATATCACACCCAATCGTTTAAATATGGTTGTAGCAAGGTCACAACCTTGGCTGGTTGAAGACCGCTGAGCTCACGGGTTTTATCTGTATCACGGGGAGTGTTCCATATTGCTGGGTTTTTTAATTGACCCAGCTATCTTGAAGATTATGCAGTGCAGTCCACCACAGCCCTGTCCGTAAGACCTAAACCTCTTTAGTGTCTGAGCTATACTCCTGCGAAGACATGCAAATTATTTTTTTGGCGGGGGGGGGGGCTATTTCAAGGCCACCCAGGCAACAGGACGCTATGTCAATGTCATTGAAATCCTGTCAGTCTATTGGCCATGCGGCGTTCTAGGTCAATAAAAAGTACAATTGTCGAGTCATGATATCTGACGTTTGTGAGCTTGATTTCCAGACGTAACGGCCGTCAATTGGTTCTCAATTATGTAAAGTGCGATGGCGTGGTCAAACAATGACGCACTAAAAAGCATATTTACGAAACAGAATATGTGTTGCCTTCAGCAGTCTTTTCCACTTAAAAGTATACCAATAGTGGTAAGTGAATTTATACCTTACCTTACCTTATCTTATGGTGATCGGGAATTACAAAAAGCCACTACGCCTGTAGTTCCCGGTCTCGTCGGGCTCCCGGTCCGGTAACCAATATCAAATTATGGGAAGATTCAGTGTAGGACGTCGCACATGATATCAGCCCAGTGCATATCAAGCCTAGACTCGAACTGTTCAACTGAGGTCGACGACACGACCGGGTGTGGAAGAGCATTCCAGTCGTTGACAAACCGCGTGCTGAATGAGTTACGACGGACGAGGGTCCTAGCTCGAGGTTTTCTGAGCCTCCATTGGTGTCCTCTCGTCACCTCCGAGTTGTGCCTTGTCAGGAACTCCTCCTCCGACAGCGACATACATCCGTGAAACAGCTGGTACACTGTTACCATGTCTCCCCTACGACGACGATAGCACAGCGAGGGCAACCGAAGGGGTCTGAGCCTCTCATGGTATGGCTGGCGCCTCACTTCATAGACAAGCCGGGTAGCTCGTCGCTGAACCCGTTCCTGCCGCTTCTGGTCCAGTTTGCCGAACGGGTTCCAGATGACGTTGCCATACTCTAAGTACGGACGTGCTAAAATCTTAAAAAGCAATAGCAACGTGCGAGGACCGATATTGGCAAGAGACCACCTCACGACCGGCAGCATCTGGTTGGCTTTGGGGATCGCTTCCGCCGTCTGCACGTGGAACTGGAGCCGGTAATCCACGAAGATCCCGAGGTCCTTCTCGGTGGACTCGACCGCGATTTCGGCGCCGTCCAAGAAGTACGTCAGCCTCGGGTTGCAGTTCCCGATATGCGTTATTTTGCACTTTGCTGCACTAAAGGGGAGTAGCCACTCCTTTGACCTCCTGGCCAGGGCGTGGAGGTCAGCCTGCAGAGGTGAGTTAGTTAGGGGCCTCGGGGCACGACAGTAGATCTTGGTGCCATCCGTCAACATCTTGACCACGCTTCGCGTTTGTTCTGGCAGATCATTCAAGAAAATTATGAGCAGCGTTGGTCCAACTACTGATCCTTGCGGGATGCCGCTGACGACGTCGGTCCAGTCCGACTTCGAGCCCTGGACCCGCACTCTCTGCATCAGGTGGGTAAGAAAAGCCCTGATCCAGCCTAGCAAATTATCTATCACATCGTAAGCATGAGGCTTGGAGAGCAGACGGTTATGAGACACGGAATCAAAGGCTTTGCTGAAGTACAAGTACGCCACGTCCACCGGGTTTCCATCCTCTACCGCGGCGCTCCAATCCTCCATGACCTCTAACAGCTGCGTGGTACAGGAGCGCTTAGGGAGCAACCCATGCTGGACTGCATGAAGAAGTCCAGACTCCGAGAAGACTTATTTCATCATGTTTGACGCTTGCTTCAGCATCCTCAAATGTGGAGCAATCCGTTTAAGGGTTAAGCGCTGAGTTTTACGAAGTAGTCGAATTGTAAACAAATCCTGTGTTTCGTCGCAGATACGTCATATTTGGCGCACAGCGACACGACAGTGCTTTACGGCCTTGACGCTGATGTTATGTCATCGTGAGTGTGCGGGTTCAAGTACTTGGTATTCAGGTGGTGCCAGAGCGCCGCGAGCATTGGTCATTAGTTGCGGGAAGGATACGGAGTGCCTGGAAGAAGACTTTGGTGTGAGGCTGGTAAGCATTTCATATTATGTAATTGCGTGACATTCTCAGGAAAGTGTCATGACAGACTAGGGGCAGTTTTAACATAAGGGGACTATCAAATCGAAAATTTGATTTGATTTCAGGAAACCAAGGGCTTTCATTTAGTCAAGAGTGCCTATAGGGATAGGAAACAAAATTCATGAAGTAACATTGGTAGCATGATGGGGGTATTAGCCCTGTATGGGGGTATTAGCCATGAAAACCCACAACAATGCAGACCTTAATGGAAGGTCTGCATTGTTGTGGGTTTTCATGGTTTACCTGTGTGGAAACTAAGTGGGTCATAGGTTTTTAACTAGCATTTGTTGTCTGTGATGCCTACTCAAGTTAATGTATGTGATATGTGAAAGCCGTGGGATTGGCCAGATCCTCTGACCATGGTCTTGGTGGGGAGAGAAATGGTTGCTATATATGTTGGTTATCTCTCAAATGAAATTGCTTGCAAATATAGGCCTTTGCAAAACCAGGGATGATTTCTGTTATCAATTATGTATCAACAACATAAGGTCAGAGAGAACATGGTAGATGTTGCAAGCGGCAGCAAAACTGTTGATGGAAAATATGTGACAATAGGGGCAGATGTGGCAGATTGGCAGAGTTTTGTAATATGGCTACAAAAAGGCCTTCCTTTCTTCAGTCAGACAGAATCATATATATATATATATATATATATATCAGCTGTATATACTATGGAGCCTTGAATATAAGCCCCTCATCCGGAGGCACAGCCAGGATAGATTAGCAGACACCAGAGATGATAATAGGTGCTATACTTAGGGTATCCATAAGATATATGTTAGCTTGCCCTAATACCTCAATTAGTTCTCTCTGCTGTGCTCTTTGCATGGTCACTCAGCTATATGCTAGTCTTTTTACTCATTTGTGGCTAGTTGACTCTGCATGTCAATGCTCTCAGAAGTGGCCAGTGTTTAAAACCAGATTTTTTTCCCAATTGTAAATTTTTTTTGGTTATGTTAGGAGTGTCATGGTGTAAAACTGCCCTTTAACCTGAATGGAGGTGGTGGGGAGGTGGGGTGGGCAGGCTAAGGCCTTATGGGTGCCCTTTGGCTGTGCCATTGCCCTAATTCCATTCAAAATCAGTCATCCCTGTACAAAAACTATCTGCAAGTTAAGGCATGAATGGGTATATGCAATTATTGATCAAGTCTTTCACAAAATCCAAGCCTAGTTATTCCTGAAAAGTCCCTCTCCATCTCGAGCTCAGTTCAACAGAGCACACATATATATAGAGGGAATGCTGCATCAATAGTACAGAACCCAAGGGGTGCATAGGATCAAGTACATTGTTTTCTAAAATGATTTGGGAGGGGAGGGGTTAGTTTTGATTGATTCAAATTATAGAACCTACCCCTGAAATATGCCAACAAACAGGTCCCCCCCCCAGATTTGGTCCACTTTCTTCCCAAGGAGTTGGCTGAGGGGCTGGAGACCCACTAAACTAAATAGGGAAGTATGTCCCTGCTAAGAATGTCCTTGGACATCTAGTGTTTTTTCAATGATACTTTGGGCTTCAAGAGGGCCAGGGGCAATGGCTTGATCAGTAGCAACAAGGGGACCCAATAGATAGGGCAGGTAGCCCATTGAAAGCCCTTGGTTCCAATGACAATGAAGGAAGCACAGGGCCACTGCCAGGGAATGTGAGACAACTGAGTGCTCCTGTAGGTCCGAGGAAGAGTAAGGAAGACTTTGTCAGTTAGTTGTCACTTGACACAGCTAAGAGGTTCCTAAAAATAATCATAGAATATGTGGGGGGCCATTTAGTGATGAAAAGATGAGGAGAAGGCTCAAAGAGTTCCATGTATTAGAGGGTTCCAAACATGATGATGGAAACCGGAGAAGACAAAAAGTGTGGAGGAAATGGAGGGGCCCATTGGATGGTCAGGAAATCTTAAGAAACAAATTTCCTGTTTGGTCTCCTGTTAAATGCATCTGACAGCTGTCTGAGTGCAGGCATACTCGTACCAAGTACATCCGGATATAGCGGTACGTACCGCGTACATCCAGGTACAATGGTGCGTACCGAGTACACCCAGATGTGTGTGGGCAACTGAGTACATCCCTCATGTGATAGTTTGAACTCTCGCTTTCTTTCCGAATACCCGCCATAGCACGCATGCACGCAATGGGCGTGACACGATTTCTCGGCTCCATGGTTCAGGAGGCTCTTGCGATAACCCGAAGTCAAACTGTACCCCCGGGGCTGCCCCCCCCCCTCACACACAGACCGAAAAGCATTTAAAGACAAACGGTTCCCGCGATCACGCCGCAGCAGATTTTGGTTGGCGCAGCATCGATCACGGTACAGGTCGACCACTCCCCAGTATTTGCCACCGCCTGAGTAGGAGCTGGTCGACGAAACTCGGGACCTCCCGCCTATCTTGGCACGAGCACAGCCCCGCTGCGCCAACGAAGGGATGTGAACTGAGGCAATACTCATCGAAACCCATTTAGGCAAGGCTGTCCACGATGATCAAATTTTCCAAGCCGCATATGGAGCGTCGCGACGGGACAGAAACTTTTTGGTGGTCAACAAAAGTAAGAATGAGACAGACATATATATATATATATATATATATATATATATATATATATATATATATATGACAAATATCTTGCCGCACACAGATCCCAAAATTAAAGTCCTGGATGGGCTTCGAGCTTGCTGGAGCGTCATTCGGTCTTTGCAACCCGGCAGTATCATAATAGCTATAGTTTACCTTTCTCGTGATGCATCAGTCTGTCGCCGACAAATGCTGTCTGGCCATCTCCTCGAAACGCTCGATCGTCTGATCTCCAAGACCAAGAACGAGAACTGTATTGCTGGGAGACTTAAACAGAATATTGGAGGCAGGCTTGTCCAGAATTGGCAAAGTATAACAGCAATGGGTGATATAGACCAGGCTGCTGCTTGACGAGAACTGCTACTTCAAAATATTTGTGAAGAGTGCTTCCCTGAAATTAAAGGGAGTGTGTCCAGTCAAGTTAGGATTTTGACAGGCACGTCGAATGGTTTGTGCCACAAATTATGGTGCCACTGGCTTCTACAAATTTGCCTCCACTGGCGAAATATTGCTATAGCCCCCAAATTTCCTTTGGTTTGTATGGAAAAACGAAGTTATCGGATAGCCCCAAGCAATATTCACTACTAAACACATTGACATTGAGAAGGTATCGTTAGCTCTAGCCAATGGCTTCTCGAGGATGTCGCTTGTCAGCGCTGACAGCAGCTTGCAAACGCGGCGATGGCGGCGACCATTACGTTGATGTTTTTTGTTGTTTACATCCGGCTGAGAGCTGCGAGTGTAGGGATTTAGACGTACGGTGAGGCTGGTCAGTTGATACGCACCAATTCATTGTCAGCCTACTATATGCTGAGATGAGGAACAAGTATTGTGTCTTGTCAATCGGCTGCACCAGGCTTTAAGGAAATGGGATTGTTCTACGTTGCTTAGCAACAAAAATAACGGCCATGTCTCTAGCGCGCGGTTGCTCGCCACAGATAAGCCAGTGCATTCGTCCCCCCTGTCCGCTGATTGCTTTATCTTTAAGGATTGTATTTGTTCACACGCAGCTATCGATGGGATCGACACTAATATATGAATCAAAACTGTTGCAACACGCAAATGCACATTTAGCAACCAAAATTATCCATCGTCGATTGGCAAACTCCCCTTAGGCGTGTCTTGAGAAAACCGAAAACATTAGACACTCTCTTTAAGTTGATGCAAGGCGTGCGGACCTCAGTGGATAGCAAAGCGCCTGAGGGAACTGATTAACAAGCGAAATAGAGTCGTCAATCGAGTCATCAAATTGGCAGACTAGAGAAACTTGGAGACAAAGTAGGACCTGAAATTGCTGCGGCTAAATTTGTATGGTACAGAAGACTAATGCAAATTATTGCTTCTGGCCAAGGAGGGTATTGGTACTGACAGGAAGCCAGCTTAACCTACCGAAAACCCGTCATACTAGAGTTATGATCAGTGTGCCTCCGCCATCATCATTGGCGACATCATTACCATTTTGTTAGACGCCGATGGTGAAAGGCAGGCTTCAGCAATCGACGCTATGCTGGTGTTAAGTGGTTTCAGATGGTTTTAGACGCCTACAGCTTTGGGGAAAGAGTGTGCAAATGTTTGCGGGCTTGCTTTGCCAAGCAAAGGAGCTTCTACGGACGACTTGTGTCTGCATTATTTCAGGATGCATTTAGCACCATTTATGGGATTCCCTGGCCGAGCCGACCTCTGACTGCCTGGATGCTTGACGGGAGCAGTGCGTGATGTACTGACTACCATTGACGTAGGTGGGTCATGGGAGGCAAACTTCATCACTAAGCCAGTTTTTTCGTGCAGTATCATGGGTTGAATCGCTTGCAACCTTGACCGAAATCGGTGGGTGGTAGCCTATTCCTCCCTCGCCTTCTTTATGCGCGTGTGCGTGCTAGGAGGAAGTTTTTCAAATGTCTGAACAACCCCATTTATATTTTTCAACAAGCGGTCGCAACCCCATATGGATAACATAACTGCTAACCTGACACTAGCGTTGCCATAGCGCTTGCCGGTTTCACGCCACCTAGTCATGCGTCAAAGCTACAGAGACACAACAAAGCAGTACAAATAAACGACCCTGAAGCATCATGTGAGGAACTCTTCTTAAATGAACTGACGACGTGCTTACAAATTTAGCGATTGTCTAGCTCTCAAGTCTTGCTCTCCAGACTTCCTCTGCGGTTGAGCATTGTTACGCACGCGAAAATCGCAGGAAACCCCTATTTGCTACCACTGCGAACGCCAGATCTCCCTAATTTTGTCGCTGCCACCTGGTAATGCTGCTGCAATGTTTCTTGGTTATGAGGCACTTAAGCGACTCCAAAACACACCTTGTGAAGTTAATAAAATTGCTGCATTTATAGGGTTCTCTTATCGCACCCGTTGCAAATTATTCTTCATCGGATATGAGTGGTTTTCCTGACATTTCTCTAAGCATGAAGCTCGTATAATGCATTTGGCGGTCGCTATGGCTCACCTTTTTCGTCGCAACGAATGAACAAACGAAAGAACGAACGGACGAACGAACGAAGGAACGAACGAACGAACGAACGAACGAACGAACGAACGAACGAACGAACGAACGAAAGAAAGAAAGAACGAACGAACGAACGAACAAACAAACAAACAAACAAACAAACAAACAACAAACAAACGAACGAACGAACGAACGAACGAACGAACGAACGGATGAATGAATGAATGAATGAATGAATGAATGAATGAATGAATGAATGAATGAATGAATGAATGAATGAATGAATGAATGAAAGAACGAACGAACGAACGAACGAACGAGCGAACAACAAACAAACAACAGACAAACGAAACGAACGAACGAACGACTCGAACGAACGAACGAACGAAACGAACGAACGACGAAGACCGAACGAACGAACGAACGAACGAACGAACGAACGAACGAACGAAAGAACGAACGAACGAACGAAAGAAAGAAGGAACGAACGAACGAACGAACGAACGAACGAACGAACGAACGAAAGAAAGAAAGAAAGAAAGAAAGAAAGAAAGGAAGAAAGAGAGAAAGAAAGAACGAACGAATGGATGGACGAATGACCGGTCCCGGACGCCGACAACGTACGGCGAGTGCGGATTTCGTCGCTTTACTTCTTTCTTCTCACCGGCAACGTTTTGGCGAGCAACCGGTGACATTTTGACGACTCGAAGATGTAGCATTGCAGTCCTTTAGGTAAAGTTGATGTATTGGCGGGCTGATGTAGTTTAAACCTCGCTGACTAATGTAAAAATGCTCAGACAGGGCATGCCAATAAGCCAGAGTCAAAGGGAGCGCCACACCTTTGGGACATATTTCAAAAGAATATACTCCAACGAAACTTCACGACTAGGCACGTGTAATAAAAGCACTGGGCAATACCACTCCAGTACCATCAAGGCAGAATAAGGATATCGATTTAATACTTTATAGTCCAAATTACGCTGTCAGCGCTTTGTAACAGCACTGCGCTTCCTCCCTGCTGTCGCGACCATCGTCGTCAAGACAACCACCTCGCGCACATCTACTGGTGCGAATAGAAGAACGCTTGTGATGAACCCACCAGGCAAGGGCCTGTTATCGAGGAGCACTGGTTAAAGTCCGAAACAGTACGTCACATGGATCATGTCATACTCCCGTTCCTAAAGCCTAAAGTAGGCCTCGAAAAGAGGTGCTGTGGTGGACGCCTTCGGGGAAAATCAGAGCCATAGTGTAACGTTTCGTTGAATTCGCGGGGTAATAGCGTCATGTTTGCATATCTTTTTGTCTAAACAGTGCCTGATGCTTCCTAGCATTATTGCGCAAATACAATGACACATTATTGTGTCGCAAACATTACAAAGCTCACTCGTTAGAGAAAAAGACAAATGAAATTTATTACTTTCATAGTGGTGGGCAGCGAATCAAGTAAGATTTTTCCCGCAGGGTCAGCTATTTGAAATAGGAATTCTGGGCTATTCATAAAGATTTCGAGAAAACTGGCACTACCGATAAAATCGTACTCGTCCGATGTAACAAGTGGAAAGTACAAAAAGGTGGATGCTCCCTTTAAGAGGACATGTGAATCTTGCCATCACAATACAAAAGGTGCAGTATGCAGCAAAAACATAAAATTATCAGATAAACACGGTACGAACGCTGAGCTCTTTAAGCGTGACC
>NW_023596818.1:112284-196545 GCF_011947565.3 Pollicipes pollicipes | reverse complement strand
GTGGAGGGGCACGTCAGCCTTGAGCAGGCTGTGATTTGTCCCAACATGCCTTTCCATACCCTCTCCCAGAGAAGCCTCTGGATGGTGCAGGGGGCTGATGTATTGACAGATCATGTGCGTTGAACGTTTAGGAAAAGTCGTCAAGCCTTAAACCGCTAGGTCGAAGGGTGCAGACTTCTGCTGTCAAATAGTAACACCTTGGGTTAATGTGACCCTTGTCGGGAAAATAAGGTTTAAGAAGTTAGGTTTCGCCCACAAAGTCTGCTTGAATCATCTGAGCAGAACGCTTCGTTATCTCCCTAATTTCCGTATCTTCCCTTTCTCTAGCCGTTTGCTTTTCCCGTCAGAGTGCCTCTGAAAGGCGTTGCTTTTCGTCATGTGCAGATGGTGCGTTGGCATTGTTATGATACCGGAACCCCCACTCGCCGCGTGACAAAATCAAGTCCGCAGGCGATTTGGAGCGAAGGGACCGGACGGCTCACAGCAGGAAAGCCGCCGTAAAAATCGTGAACCCAGACATTTCAGCTAGATTAGGTTTCTTTAACATGCTACTCATTGGGAATAGAGATTTTTATATGCTCAACATCATCAGGCTGCGGCAATCAGTGGCCGCTCTGCGTGATGGTTTGCTGTGCCGGCGAGTCCATCCGCCATGGAGGTGAAATGGTTATGTTGATAGCAAAATATCTGCGTGCGGAACGCAACCTATCTTAGCTCTTAACGATACGTGGCTTACAGGGACTCACCTTCCCATGTATGATATGCTTTTGAGTGTCATAAACATGTCACAAACATCACTTGGTCGTGTGGTCCAACCATGGTAAAAAAACATCCGGCTCCTGGCAACTGCCGCGGTCAGAGCTCCCAGTGTTAGGCGGGGCTGGCCCACATCTCGGCTGTGGGCGTGTCACACCCTGGACGGCCGGACGGCCACCGGCGCCGGGCTGACAGCTCATCACGTGCTGACTGACCGGTGCCCGCTGACCACGTGCCGCCGTGAAATTGCACGGCCCGCTGCCGGTGACGCAATGTGATCGATACGCCTGCCACCTGCCGGATGCAGTCTACACTACGGCACGCGCGTTTGGTCGATGACATTATCGGGGTTCGGGAAGGGGTGGAGGACAAAGGTGTGCACAGATCGACATCCGGACCCCTCATTAATGATGGGGGGAGCGGGCGAAACTCATGCCATGTTTTTCCACCGCCATAAACATGACCTCGTCGGACAGCCGGTGGTGGCGCTGGTGCGGCAGGAATCGGCGGCCGGTGTTTGCGGACCGGGCCGGCATCAGAGCAGGTGTGAGCTGCTGGAAGCTGCTGTTGGCTCCCACCGACACTTCTGCCGGGTTGTAACCATCACGAACACCTGTCCAGTCTGCTCGGTAATGGTGGCCGCAAGCTGTACTTTGGGGCGCTCCGAGGTACGGGCGCAGCTCGTGCCTCGTGCGCGTGCTATGTAACTATACGTACATATATACAAATATATATAAATATATATATATATATATATATATATATATATATATATATATATATATATATATATATAGTAAAAATATACGCATATATATAATACACATGTATACTTATATACAGACACACACACACACACACACACATATATATATATATATATATATATATATATATATATATATATATATATATATATATATATATAAGTTCAATCAGCTCGACCCGGGCTGAATCATGTCAATTCGTCAATTCGTGCGCTGAATCGGCTAACTAGGAAATTGTGTTGCTTTGTGTCATGAGCTGAGTCACACATGCTTTGTAAATTTCTTCAGTTGAATCATTAGTCGATCATTACTAACAATGTTGTGTCAGTAAGTTGTATGGCTCCAAAATGGCCTTGGGTCATATGCGCATAGTGTGTCACACGTGACCTTCCAGGGATATTACCAATAACTATCCCCATACAACACGCAGCTTGTGAGACCTTGACCTCCAACTTAAGTAGTCTTAGAGTGCGAGTAAAGCGGAACATAGCGGTCTAATACCTGTATATTGCGGAAGCCCGTTGTGACTCCTGACCCATCATAGAGGGACCTGACGTGATGAGTTTAAGGCATCTTGGTGGAAACCAGTCGGCGCCTTTGTTAGCCCATCTCTAGCTCAGTTGCTCAGAGCTTCAGTTCAGTTCAGTCCAGTCCAGTGAACTGCTGACTAGAAGACGTTGGTCGTGTGAAGTGGATTTTTGCTGAGCTTGCCTGTGAGAAATGCAGTTGCAATTAGTGATGATTATTAAGTTCAGATAAGTAGGTAAAGCCGCGTTACCTTTGCAACTTATGCCACCTTATCATTGTTGGAAGAACTGCAATCTGATGTCGAATTGCTGACGTTGACGAATTGCAATTGAATTGAATCTGATGTTGAATTGCTGAATTGCCAGCACTAGCCATTGCCGATGGCATGGTTAGTGCTGGCTAGGGGGAATTCGATTCCCTACATGTACATGTAATTAATTGGCCTTCATTTTTCGGGGGGATTGCCAACTGTCAGACTTAGTGCAGTCTAGTCCTCATTGCATGGTGTGTACAATACTGGGTCTGGGTTGTAAGTACTGCTAACTTTGTAGTTGTGACTTGAGAGAGCCGGTTGGTAACAGGTTAAAGGAAAGGTGTTCTTTGCTGCACTGCATTTACTAGGTTCAAACCACAAACTTGCTACTAGGCAATTTTTTACCTATATATATATATATATATATATATATATATATATTTCAATTTAATTGAATGAGACTTTTGATTCGAAAGTTGTATGGGTCATGAGTCAGATTCTTTCACGCAAGCAATGAACCTGATCTGAGTCGAACAAAAAGAAATTGAGTCGTATTTGAGTCGGGAGCTGAATTGGATGCCCAAACCTGTGACTGTGAGTCAGTCCTGAGTGGACTCAAAAGAAGTCTGGGTCAAACCCGAGTCTGTTCCGAGGATAGACACTAAATATAAAGTTGACCACATATTCACAACAGTTTGAGATGAAGCGCAAATATTTGTCTGACCTGGCTAGTCGCACATTTCAGCCCGACTCTGGGTTGCTGGGGAGTGCTCGGCGTCCATGCTCCGGGCATGGATCTCATGTTCGGGTGTAGTATCGACCACACGAACATGTCTGCCTGTCAGGGTGTCGTTAAGACTTCACGAATTGGCCCGAATCGGTTCTGGTTTCCCTGGATCGGTCTCGGCTGGCCGTTAGCTCTCATTATCATCGTCATATCATTTGAACGCTCCATGATTAAAATCAGCAACAGACAGGCTTACAAATGGTGCCAGCCGATACCTCAGGCTCACGATTCACCCATATCGGCCAGCGTGCTTAGTCTGTGGTCCATGACCAACTAAGAAAGCAGCAATGTCTGGGTCATCGGGCACATCGGTGCATCGGACGGCAAGGACACGACGCCGTGCACCGTCGTGGCTCCTCTCACCCGTCTCCCGTCTTCTGCCTTCCTCCACACCAGTCACGACCCCTCTCACCCGTCTCCCGTCCTCTGTCTCCCTCCACATCAGTCGTGACTCCTCTCACCCGTCTCCAGTCATCTGTCTCCCTCCACACCAGTCACGACCCCTCTCACCCGTCTCCCGTCCTCTGTCTCCCTCCACACCAGTCACGACCCCTCTCACCCGTCTCCCGTCCTCTGTCTCCCTCCACATCAGTCGTGACTCCTCTCACCCGTCTCCCGTCCTCTGCTTCACCCCGCACCAGTCGTGACTCCTCTCACCCGTCTCCCGTCCTCTGCTTCTCTCCGCACCAGTCGTGACTCCTCTCACCCGTCTCCCGTCCTCTGCTTCACCCCGCACCAGTCGTGACTCCTCTCACCCGTCTCCCGTCCTCCGCTTCACCCCTCACCAGTCGTGACTCCTCTCACCCGTCTCCCGTCCTCTGCTTCTCCCCGCACCAGTCGTGACTCCTCTCACCCGTCTCCCGTCCTCTGCTTCACCCCGCACCAGTCGTGACTCCTCTCACCTGCCTCTCGTCCTCTGCCTCCCTCCACACCTGGTTCGCTCTCCTCTCCGTCCCTCCCGGTCCCCCGGTTTCCCCCGGCATGTCTGTTTGTTCGATGGCGGCGTCATCACGCCCGGCCGCTCCGCAGCTGCCGCGTTGCCCCGCTGATCACCCGAGCCGGGCACGCCACTGCCCAGCCTGCCCCGCCCGCCTGCCCGGCCGCCGCCGTCGGGGGCGGCCATGTGGCGCCGGCGCCGATGCCGCTGCCGGCCGGGGTGTTCGGACGCAGCTGAGCTCCCTCGATAAGTGGCACCGGCGCCGGCCGACCATGTGACTGGTGCGGGTTCGGCGCCACGACGCCGCGTTCGAGGCGCGAGCTGCTGCGGCGGACTGCACCAACCGGCGCAAGCTGCTCATGCTCATGCCCGTGCGTGACACGACGCGTGGTTTGTGTGCTGAATGGCTGTCGTTGCCTGCCCCTTTTCCCCATTGTCAAACGCCGTTCACAAGTTCCAATCTATAGCGTGGCAGGCAAGTGCGTCACAACAGCTCTACGCGTTGGAATGCGATTGTTTGTGTGTGACGTCATAGGTAGCAACGTCAGGCTGGGGTTTTGCCAGTGAAGAACTGGGACCAAGATTATTGGATCTGGGCCCGTTGGCTCAATCCAAACATTGCATGCCGCTTGATAAAAACAGGGCGTACGCGTGCAGCAACCTCCAGTAACCTTCGGGACTTGTGCGCCTCTCTTACCAAATTAATGATGTGTCAATTCCAAAACAAAGAAATCGAGACCGTGCGGCGTTGTGTCACGAAATTGCGCGCGTCTGCGGCGCGCAAGCTTGGTCTCCATGGCAATTTTTAGCTGTGCCCACCCCGTTGTGAAATCCTGCTTTCACTCCTTGGTCAAAATATGGCGGATGGATATATATGTTACGGAGAATATGTTAAATTCTGAGATGGGCTAGACCTGGGGTCGGTGGCAAGACGGAATGACGAGTTCATCGGATATAAAATGCGTGTAAATGGCTATAGACTGAAGCGGATTATGAGAGCTGACCGTAGGGATGGGACCATCTCCCGAAAAATTATTGCTTAGCAACTCCGAGGAAGCTGCGGCATCTCTGCTCCATTTTTAAGTCAATTTTTTGCCTGCCGGTCAAAGTCTGTTGTCTCCAAAGTTTAGCCAGCAATGTGGGGAGAATCTCTTAGGGGGGCGAGGGGGGTATATGCTTTCGTTATCCTCTGAGGCAAGAAGTGGGTTCGCACACCACGGTGATACCAGGTCTCCAATATGCCCATGATGAAACAAAAAAGACTTTTGAGCAAAATTATAACGGACAGAGCAAACCAACCGCAAAAAGATATCACATAAGTTGTGCGGTTCGGTAACATATCTCAAGGGCTATTTTTTGTTGCAGTGAATGTTCCATATCTGAATATATTGAAGCAAGCATCAGACATGATGAAATAAGCTCACTTATAGCTCTTGGTATACTTTTAGTTGGAAAAGACTGCTCTAGACTACACTATTTCCCTGTTTAGTAAACATCTTCTGTAAAGCGTTGTTGTTTGATTAGGCCATCGCACCTTGCACTTTATTGAATGAGAGCCATTTGACGACGGTTATATCTGGAAATCATGTTCACGAACGCCAGATATGAACGACTCTATCGTGGCCTTGATCACCGGATGGATAATGGAAGAGCAGGCTTTGAATGGCATTATTACGGCGTCATGAATACCTGAGTGGTCTTGCAACAGTCTCCTTGAGATAGTCGACACATCTCTGCGGATGTGTAGCTCAATAACTTTTGAAGGGTTTTAGGTCTTAAAAAGGAGGTGGCCGTGAGGTGCATCGAATGATCCTCAATATAGTTATTTTAATTAAAATCCTTCGCAACTGTGGAGCATTCCCCTTAAGCTCGATCCCACTAACATGGAGTGCCATAAATAAGCATAATTTGGCTTCCATGAAACGTTTTTCCATTCGGGCACTGAGGACCTTTACTGGGCAGCTCAATGTTGCATGATTGTCTGAACAAAATACAACTCCACCGTCAGTAAAGTTGTCCATGACACAAGTTATGAGCATGGGCGCTGCATGACCTACAGCAGTCGATGCGCCCTAAAACCCCAAATCATCATCATCATCATCATCACACAAGTCATGAGCCTTATAGAGCCTTTCAGAACTTTTTGAGGTAGGCAGTTTCAAGGACTCTCAGGCTGTAACATTATAACAGTTTTCAACTCATCAAGGCACAAAGGATGAAGTTCAGGTTTAAGTTTACTCGTGTGTGCTTGGAAAGTGCCGGTGTCTTTCCATCCATTCTTGATCTATTTTCTCACGCGAATACAAAGATCCACTAAACGGTAGACTCTACTGTACAACATTAACCAAACACGAAACCCAACGGCCGGCTTATATATTTAAAACGGTCTTGAGGGCTAATGTCAGCAGACAGACACCTAATCAAGCCATCGAGTTTTTTCTGCTCGCCATAATTCACAGTAATCATACCGGCGCGTGGGGGAATCATGCCAGCAGCCAGCCGCACACTGCAGGAGCCCAGCACGCAGTGTTCTGCACGCAACACGCGCCCCACCCCGGCCACGTGCCGTCACGCGTCTCACGAAGGGCGGCACGCGGTGCGCGTGCCCACTGCTCTCAGGCCTGCCTGATCTGCTGGTCAGCAGGGATCAGTTAGCTTCAGAATGCAACCTCATTCGCCACGGGGCCGTGAATACCTTTTTCAGTTATTTGAGTTGTCACTTGCTATTTTGGTGTTTGATCGTTTCGTTTTTTTTGCGTGGTGCACACCAAAGCGTTGGATTCTTCTACTTTAAGTTTGGGAGTGAGGATCACGCATCCATTCGCCATGCATTTTCGATTAGGAATGAGTATTCAGCGACCTGTGGCATATCCACATTAGAATAACATTAGCAATGTCGCTCGGCAGGCTCTGGGCAAGCTACTGAAGTCGTCATATTTCGACGCAGAAAGCATTGTCTCAAGCAAGTTTGTCTCGACGCAGATTATGAGAGTGGAACGTGCAACACGCCGGAGCTGGTTAATGTAGTTGTAGCTTCCAATGGAGTTGTAGTTAAACGCGTCAATCTGTAGGGACTTGGATTGGTATGCACTTTATGTCGCAAGTGATTGGTAAACACCATGTATCACAAACTGTTGGTAAGTAGCATAAATCGAACAAATTGGTATTACATTTCGCAAGGATTTAACTGCTCGAAGTTTTGTTTCATCCAAAAGGTGAATTGGGTACTTTTTTGTCAGCCTGCACGTGAATTCAAACTTCCAACTTGATGAGGCACTTTCACCTGTTTTTAACGAAGCAGCGATGATAAATCTAAATCCCAAGTTGGTTTGTGATAACGCTAGTTAAACCACTCGATAAAGCTCGAAAAACCACCGGGTAATGACGTTGCATCGTTTTACGCTGCACATATTTACTTAAACAGGAACTTCGAAGGAGAACCCGTGCCGAACAAAGAACTTGGCCAGAAATGGTCACAAATGAGCTGAACGATTCCAAGATAACTTGTGATAAGCTTGCTCAAATGAGCCCTTGCATAGAGTCACTGCAATCAATAATGTTGTTTTGATGATAAGGCCAGACCCGGGTTGTTCCTACGCACGGGATCGCACCGAGGCGGATTGGACCATCTAACTGAGCGTCGGCGGATTCAGTGTGACAGACTTGGTCGGGCCTAGGAGCATGTCGGTGCCGTCCAGCCTACAGACAGGGCTTCATCCCTGGAGCGGTCAGGGATGACCTCGGTGAGCCAAGGTAGGGTCAGCTGCTTTGAAAATGGCTATGTTGGGTCAGAGTTAAGCCAGCCTACTGCATTCAATAATCTGTTTTTAGATTTCAGCATTAGAGCAGTACATGGTGTTGTTCTGACGAACGGCAAATGAACAATATTTGTGTTTTCTTAAATTGTAAAAATGCATCGAAAGTACCGGCGTTTACAGCTCATGGAGTCAATATGCTGCCGACCCGGCTGTCACCGGAGCCGGACAACACATCCCAGTCATAATGCGACCGATCAGAGTCGGGCTGATAATGACGCGGCCATCCCCATACTCAGCATTAGCTGCGAGTCTTCCAGCTTTTAGATCGCTGACCATACTCACGTACTGTCGCCAATGCCTTTTGTCCGTTTTAATGCTGGTTTCCAGACTCGTGCTCAGACTACAGAGTTCAGTCCACCCCGGGATCGCAGTATCGCTGCCGATGTGAACATTGACATAACGTGTAGGCTGCTTACACAATCACACAGTCTCTGGTAAGCTCATCTTCTAGCGTTCCTCATTTGATTCGCAGCGCTCATTCGCCGCTGGAATTCCTGGCGTGTCATTTGGACGAGGAGCCACCACATAGCGTGCAGCCAGCGGACGAGAAAGCCGACGGTCTGCAGGCCCGTCTGGTCACGTGCTGCCACTCGGCGGCTGAGTCATGCCGCCGGTGATGAGTCACGCCTCGACGCCGGCCAGCCATGCCGCCGAGCCGACGGGTCATGCCCCAATGCCGATGCCCTCGTGAAGCCGATACGACGCGTGGTGGGGAGGGCTAGCGCAGAGCAAGTCGGATGAAAAATCCAAATGGAAAAAGCAAACGAAAATAGTCGAGCAAAAATAGTGGAAAGTTTCAAAGTGGGGAGGGATGAAAGGAAAAATTGGTAAAAGTCCAAGGGCAAGCAGTCAAAAAAGTCGGCAGGAATAACAGTAATATCGCGGTAATGAGCAAAGTCGAAGGACAAAGAGCCAACAGAAATAAAATTCGGGTCAGAAAGGTCCAACAGCAAGCAGAAAAAATATGCAGGGCCAAGGGCGCCGCAGCATAGGGGCCAGAGGGAGCATTTGCACTCTCTCTGCCGGCAGACAATGTGGGGGGCAAAAGTATGTTCTACCCACACACACAAAATCTGGGAACCCTCTTTTTCCCACAGCGTTGTATTTTGCCCTTAAGTACAGAATTTCCTAAAACATTGCAGCTTCCTATGGCATAACAAAGTGCAGAGCAAAGGGCCCCATAACTGAGCAAGGGAGAAATTCATCGAGCTCATAGGACCCTTTAATACACGATGAGATCCCTTTTCTGGATAATAAGGTCCCTTTTCTGAATAAGAGCAGATGGCCGCGGTTCTGGATCACAGTGCACTGTCTTGGGATAGCGAGACCCACGGCTAGGTTTGGAGGCTCCCTTCGTGAATCGCAAGCATCCTGTTCTGGATTACGAGATCCCTCTATGCATTTGGAGGCCCTTTGAAGGGATATGAGGCCCTGTTTTATGTTAGTGAGACACCGCTGGATAATAAGAGGGCCCCATTCTGGATGTTTTAACTGCTAACACTTATGTACTTGGATGTGATGTATGCAGCCGTTTGGTAAGGGGGCGCATGCTCTCGGTACCCCTTCCCCTTGAATATCACACTGTGCAGGAGGCCCCTGTGAGGAGACCCCATTTGTCCAGGAGGCCCCTGGAAAATTGTGCCTCCATCTCAAAATCCGTAGCGCGGTCCCTGTGCGGGGCTATGGGTAGAATCGGGAAAAATCGAAGTACAAAGGGTCAGTGGGAATAAAAGTCGACAAGGATTGAAGCAGCTGAAGAAAAACTTTGAATATGAAAGCATCCGAAGAACACAAAAACAGAGGCAAAAGTCGATAGCGATAGATGTTGAATCGAGAAAAAGTCTACAACCAAAAAAACTGACACGGATAACAGCCGAAGGACAAAAAGTCAGAAGAGGTTAAGTCGGCAGCGATTATGCAGATTTGATTAAACAGTTGACAGCGATTATGAAATCATCTGAATCGTCGTCCATACTTGTAATAATCATCATCATAATCGTCGTCCATCCTTGCGGTTCAACCACAACAAACGCCGGTGTAACCACCGAACACAGCGGTTACACCAGCGGAAACGAGGAAGAGCGGCGAAGACCTTCGCAATGTATTCAAGACGTAATCTCAAGAGACAAGGAATGAGTGACGCGTTCCACTTGGCTTTGCTTGAAGCTGAGCACGTCTGTCCGGTCTACCAATGCAGAAAACCGAGCACGTCTGTCCGGTCTACCAATACAGAAAACCATCAGGGGGCGCGGCGGTGCTCACACCACACGGACCCACGACACGTGATCGTCAGGCCAGACGTGCTGGGCACGGCATCATTTCACAGGCAGTTAGTGGTTCCCCAGCCACTCCCCTCTGAGGTCTGGCAAGGCTCTCGGTCGGAGATCGCGGCTTCACACACAGGCTTCGACACGAAAGGCTGTAAAACATTGTCAGTAAGCTGGACTGATTATCGAGGATCACAGACCGGCAAGGTCGGGGACAACCGAAAAGCAATCGAGCACGCATGCGCACAAGCCGTAGGTTGAGGGAAGAGAGAGGCGAGGGGCGACTAGTACTCCTCACCCTCTCCCTCCCCTTCCACCGAGTCGACTCCCACCTCCTCATAGTCCTTCTCCAGGGCGGCCAGATCCTCGCGCGCCTCGGAGAACTCGCCCTCCTCCATGCCCTCGCCGACGTACCAGTGCACAAAGGCGCGCTTGGCGTACATCAGGTCGAACTTGTGGTCGAGTCTGGCCCAGGCCTCGGCGATGGCGGTGGTGTTGGAGAGCATGCAGACGGCGCGCTGCACCTTGGCCAGGTCGCCGCCGGGCACCACTGTCGGCGGCTGGTAGTTGATGCCCACCTTGAAGCCGGTCGGACACCAGTCGACGAACTGGATGCTGCGCTTGGTCTTGATGGCGGCGATGGCGGCGTTGACATCCTTGGGCACGACGTCGCCGCGGTACAGCATGCAGCAGGCCATGTATTTGCCGTGGCGCGGGTCACACTTGACCATCTGGTTGGCCGGCTCGAAGCAGGCGTTGGTGATCTCGCTCACAGACAGCTGCTCATGGTAGGCCTTCTCGGCCGAGATGACCGGCGCGTAGGTGGCCAGCGGAAAGTGGATGCGCGGGTACGGCACCAGGTTCGTCTGGAACTCGGTCAGGTCGACGTTGAGGGCGCCGTCGAAGCGGAGCGAGGCGGTGATGGAGGAGACGATCTGGCCGATCAGCCGGTTCAGATTGGTGTAGGTCGGACGCTCGATGTCCAGGTTGCGGCGGCAGATGTCGTAGATGGCCTCGTTGTCGACCATGAAGGCGCAGTCCGAGTGCTCCAGCGTGGTGTGCGTGGTCAGGATGGAGTTGTAGGGCTCGACCACGGCCGTGGCCACCTGCGGCGCCGGGTAGATGGCGAACTCGAGCTTCGACTTCTTGCCGTAGTCGACGCTGAGCCGCTCCATCAGCAGCGAGGTGAAGCCGGAGCCGGTGCCGCCGCCGAACGAGTGGAAAATCAGGAACCCCTGTAGACCTGAAACAATTCGTCAGGTCATCTGCACATCGTTCGTGAAAAGTTCTGCCGTTGTGGTTCTCAGATAGCGGAACAATGAGCTGTTGCAAAAATAGCCTTGAAAAACTTACAGGACATGCGCCGCACAATGGGTGGACGTTAACTACAGGCCCTCACGGGCTGAATAAAGCCACGCCTATTCATAGACAATGGACAATGGGCTGGGTTCGTTAGCGACCTGAAGAAAATAGCTCTGATGGTCAGGTGTTTGAAGACACTTAAAAACATGTCAAGCACATGCTCCTGAAATGTTACAACAAATCATTGATCGTGCTTGATTTCGTCATAGTACCTGACTTGATATCCCATTTGACACAACCAAGGCAAAACCATCCAAGTTAGCCGTAATTCGCTTAGGATGTTTTCTTTCATAATTCAGAAGTCATGCGTCGCAAATGTCAGCCGATGAGTAAGAGGTGGGTGGGTGGATACTGATTAGAAATGGTGGCGAGCACCTCCCCGTGAAGTAAATCCCACTCTAATGCCAATGGTGACTCAGCGGAGATGAGTTCGGTCATCGATACGGACGTTGTCATGATCAGTGGATTACATCACCACTGCCACCACCATCACCACCACCGTCATCATCATCATCATCATCGTCGTCATCATCATCATCATCAGCATCAACAACAACAACATTACCACCACCACCACCACCACCACCATCATCATCATCATCAGCACCACCATCACCACCAACACTACCAACACGAGCGCCAGAAGAAGCATTAAGATGATATCCACGACTACCCGAAAGCGACCCGATAGTCCTTAATTCTCTTGAGCGCCCTCGCCGACACTCGCAGAACACGAGACCTCTGCCGAATCGAGCTGCCTCACCCGTGCACTGGTCCGCCAGCTTCCTGATCCGGTCGAGCACGATGTCCACGATCTCCTTGCCGATGGTGTAGTGACCTCGCGCATAGTTGTTGGCCGCGTCCTCCTTGCCCGTGATGAGCTGTTCTGGGTGGAAGAGCTGGCGGTAGGTTCCCGTTCTGACCTCGTCTGAGGAGCAAGGTGGTCAGCCGGTTAAGTGGTGACGTTGCAGGCATAAATACTCGGTATATCTTGGGTGCCTTGAGTGACTAGCATTATGCATTTGTAGTAGCCTGTTCGCATGCCTCGGAAGAACTTAATTATAAAGTGCGATGGCTTGTATCACACCACAACACCGCTCCTCGCGCCCGGTTTCGGCGGCAACCGACGTGGCTATATGGTGGCATTGAAGCGGGTGAACGAGAAAGCTTTACGTGATCGATCGCAGCACCAGACTTGTGACGGGTGAATTACGGTGGAAAAGTATTGTTCCGGCTGGCGTGCCATCCCACAGATCCAGTGTAACCTGCGCTCTACGCCTGGCTGGGGGTCGGTTCTGTAACCCTTCACAGGCTGGAACGCGCACCGGCCGCCTCGTCGTCACAGTCTGACGGCGGTGCATCGACCAAACACCGCCACGGCGTCTGAACCGTGCAGCGGGACCCGGAGCCCGATGACGGACGGGCCGGCCGGCCGCGGGCGTCTCGCTCTGCTGACCGTGGCGGACCGGGCCTGCGGCGACATCACCGCGCCGCCGCGGCCAGCCTGAACAGGCGCGCTCGCCGCCGCCGCCCGCCAAGGCCAGACGTGGGGCGGTCGCCGACGGCGGAGCGGTGACGTGGCAATGCGTCGCACTGACACGGGGCAGGACGTGGCAATGCGTCGTACTGTATGGAGGCAAGAGCATGCAGGCTTTTGGTTTCCGGCAGGTCAGCCCCGCACATGTTACGAGCCCGGAAAAGGATGCGTGTCCGCCCAGCCGAGACTCTGTTTTAGTTGTTCCCGGTCCCGATCGCGAGCGCTCTGCATGCCTTCCGCCACAGGTCGCGACGTACCCCACACCCTCCTCGACCTCTCACGTACCGACCACGCTGGGCTCCAGGTCGACGAACACGGCGCGCGGCACGTGCTTGCCAGCGCCCGTCTCGGCGAAGAAGGTGTTGAAGCTGTCGTCGCCGCCGCCGATGGTCTTGTCCGAGGGCATCTGGCCGTCCGGCTGGATGCCATGCTCCAGACAGTAGAGCTCCCAGCAGGCGTTGCCCATCTGGCAACCCGCCTGCCCCAGGTGGATCGAGATGCACTCGCGCTGCCGGCAGGGTTGCCAGGTTAGGTCCCGTTTGTACGCAGAAAGCAGCAGACAAAGGGTTGAAAGACGGTGAAACCACACCCTCAAAAAGACAGTTCCGAATTCGAAATTGTCGACATTCCGAACGAATCAGCTTTCGTGCATAAAATTATTATCGTGGCCTGTCACAAAGCGGTCCGATTTATGAGGTAACATTTCTCGGTTTTGTGGACAAATAGCGCTGCAGGATCTGTATCGTACCACGTAACGCCACGACAGCGCCACCGGAGGTAAACCTTTCGTTAATAGTCGGAGAAATATGACGCTTTAAGTAAAATATGACGTTAAATATGGCGCTTTATGTGGGAATCCAGACTATTCGGACCCATCCGGCCTCGGAAACACAGCATGTCCCACTCGCTTTGGGACGAGACCACGGGTAGGCCTTTTGTACTAACTTGACAGCACTGTCACCGTTTTGGGAAAAAGTACGGTGTTGCTGAGAACAAACTTGTGTTCAGTAATGTCTTTGAGTTAGCTGTCTAATAAGCATAAATACGTGAAGTTACCGGCAGTGAGACGGGAGCTCTAAGAACACTGAGGGGAATGGTACGCGGTTTGATCCAGTTATCGTCAAGGAGTTCCGACAAAACAATATCAAATATTGTCAAACTTGAGTATGCCTGCCCTCTCCCTCCCCGCACTCTTGCGCGGTAATATTTGATCAATGCTTCTGTTGACTAAGTGTTGGTGTTGTTGTCAACACCACACCAGCACCGGTGTGGCGCTGTGCCCTGGTCAGGTCTGTGCGCTGGGGCCCGGCCCCGCGCGGGCCGGTATTGACCCCTCGCTGGTTGATCAATGTCGTCAGGAGTTAGGCGGTCGTCCGGCCTGCCGCGTGTGTGGCGGCCGCCGCGCGACAACCTCGACCTCTAACGACATGTTTGCACCTCCGGTGGCGTGCCCGCAGACGTTAGACTGAGGCCACGCTGTGCCTGGGGAACCCGACAGAAGCGCACGACAGGAACACCTCTGGACAGCACAGGTCACGACAGAGACAGCTCTGGACAGTACAGGTCACGACAGGGGCAGCTCTGGAGAGCACAGGTCACGACAGGGGAAGCTCTGGAGAGCACAGGTCACGACATGATTAGATCCGGAGAGCACAGGTCACGACAGGATCAGATCCGGGCCTCGTCGCCGGGTGGCCAGGAGCCGTCGCCCGGAGGCAAGCACGCCAAGTCTGTCCCCCTGAGCGGAAAATGGATACAGACAGAAAACCGGAGGGGAGGTAGCGCGTTCTGCGCACTTATGCGTCCAAATGCAATAGTAATTCAATTCAGACAGGTTTGAGTTGAATGACAGCTTTTCGGAACTGCTGTCATGCGCAGCCAGAATCGGGACCAGCGGGCGCCACGCGTTTCATGGCGCGGTGCCGCTGCCCGCCGCGCGCCGGCCTGATTAGGATCCGGAGCAACCCCAACCGCCGACCGGACACCTGGCCGGCGGGCGGTCAGCTGTTCAGCCGCCCAGCTGCCCGGCCGGCGGGCGGCGGGCGGCGGAAGTCACGTGGTATCGGCGTGAGCGGGGACCGCCGCGCGCCGCCGACGCCAACCCGGGAGAACAGATGGGCGGCGGCGGCGGGAGGTGAGACCGGGGTCACAGGCTGCCCCGAGAGCGAGATGGCCGCGTCGATTGTGGACATCGGCGCCTTGCTGCAGAAGTGAGCGCCGTGCGTGGCAAACTGGTGTAATGCATGCCCTGTGGGTTGATAAATGGATGGAAAGGGAAGAGAGCTCTTTGAATGATGCAGGCAACGGCAGAGGGTCAGAAACAAAGACAGCCAGACAGAGAGACAGAGAGACGGAGAGACAGAGCGACAGGGAGACAGACGAACAGACAGGCAGGCAGACGGGCAGGCAAACAGGCAGACGGACAGAGATCGTGTGTTTGAACTTGCAGATTCGTCGTAGCATACACGATCAAATCGCAGCTATATCCAGTTTTGCCAACCTCATCCCCGTAGCTACTCTCTGCGTAACGCAAGTTATTTGTTGCCTTTGTCAAGGCGGCCGACAGCAGCAGACCCAACTTACGTTTCAGTCACCCGAGCCTGCCATAATTCCAGATTGCGCGGGAAAATGTGGATTCGCTACGATTTTGATCATTGCGATCATTGAACAGCTGAATACCGCTGCCACCGGACGAGATTCGGCTGATATTGAACACCAGATGGCCAGCAGGCGGCCACCTGCGGAGTTCCTGAACCAGAGAGACATAACATTCCACAGGCATTGCAGGATCATTCTCGCGCCCGTACGCCCGGGATGTGTCTCGTCACCATGGAAACGCAGCGGTTGCCACCAACACATCCCGCAGCGGTCGATAGTGCGCCCGTTGGACAGCCGAAGATTACCGACATTGAACCCCCACGTGGCTGGGTGGGGCGGCGCTCCCCAGCCACGAGCCGGCCGTGCGGCTTCGTGAGACGACAGCCAGCTAACGGCGGCTTTCCAAAGGGCGAGTGCGCGACTGTTGCAAACGTATGAATTCTATGTATGTGATGGGATTGGTCTCATGACCACTGCCTGCTTTGGTATTTTTAATTTATTTCGTATTTTCAGTTGGCCCTTCCGGGTGCAGCTCCTGTTCAGTGACCGAGCGAAGAGCACGGCTCCGCGGCATACGCGGGCTTTAACGAAGAAGGGGTAGGTAAGTCCAGATGCGGCCGCTGGCATTGCGACAGGTCGCTGGAGTCCGCATGAATTTCGGTAAGGTGACACGCGATGCAGACATTCTCCTGTAACCTGCTCACATCCTAATCCTGTCCAGAAAGCTCGTCGGGCCAGTCTGTCACCTGGCAACGGTCCCTGTCACAGGGGGCCTTAAGTTGCACTAAAACGGGAACCCTTACCACGCTCAAATCTACTGGAATTCTGCCCGAAGCTTTGTAACCCCTTTAACCACGTAACAGTACACAACAGCGATGTTTCGAGCGAAGGAGCTGATAAATTAGATAGCAATCACTGCTGTCTGACCACCGGAGCTCATCACTTCCTGCTCCCTTGGCAAGGACCAGCAGCGATGCATGTGCGCGCCAGGGTTTGTTGGCGGCTGCCGTGGGCGGACGGCCAGGCCCACGGACCCGCACTCAAGCCTGCAACATTGCCGGGAGACTGGCGCAGCAGCTTCACACGGCGGCGGCCGCGGGCGGCACAGCTTCCGGTGCCGAGCCGCTGAGGAGCGACGGCCACACGGCCGACACCATTACCGCGGGACGGCCGTTACCGTGGTACACCCATTACCGCGGGACGGCCATTACCGCGGACGCCCATTACCGCGGGACGGCCGTTACCGCGGGACGGCCATTACCGCGGGACGCCCATTACCGCGGGACGGCCGTTACCGCGGGACACCCATTACCGCGGGACGGCCGTTACCGCGGGACGGCCGTTACCGCGGGACACCCATTACCGCGGGACGGCCATTACCGCGGGACGGCCATTACCGCGGGACGGCCGTTACCGTGGTACACCCATTACCGCGGGACAGGCGCTACTACCGCCGTGCACCGGAAACGCAACGGGACTGTGCGCGGAGACCGCGGCGGGACGGAGACACGGGGACTGCAGGAGAGGGGGAGACGGGGACCGGGGCAGGGCGGAGACAGTGGCGGGACGGAGACGGAGGGACCGAAGGCACGAGGGAGACGACGAGGGGGGAGGGGCGGAGACAGTGGCGGGACGGAGACGGAGGGACTGCAGCCGCGAGGGAGACGACGGGGGGGGGGGGCGAGACCGCGCCCGCGATCGCAGTGGCTCGTGGAGTGGGAGGTGGACGGGGTCAGGGGCCAGGACTGCCGCTGGGATGAAGGCAAAGACCGGGGCAGGAGCCCGGACAGGGACGATACGAGGAGCCGGGGCAGTGACAGGGTCCGAAGCTCGGACACTAGCCTGGGTCGCAACCAGGGCCGGGACCGGGACCGGGACCCAGACGGGAATCGTGGTGGGAGCGGCCAGGACATTGAAGTCGCCGCAACCATCACTTTAAAGGGAGCATAACACCTTTTTTGTACCCCACTTGTTGCTAGATCAGATGCGCTCCATTTGATCTTTTGGTTCAGTTTAATCCGATCGGTAGCACCAGTCTTCTCGAGATCCTCCTGAATACATTATAATTTCGATTTGAAGTAGCCGCTCAAGCACAGGAAATATCATTGGACTCCCTGTTCACCACAAAGGAAGTCATACATTTCATCTGTCTTGCTTTTTCCAATGTGTGCTCTATAATGCTTGCAACAAACTAATTCGTCATAATGATTGTGTACTAAATGCTAAGAAAGCTCGAAAAAACTTTGTACAGAAAAAACGTGCGAACATGGAGTTATCTTCCCTGGAATTCCGCCTGTGTAAAAAGCTATATCATGGCTTTGATCTCTCCCCTGTGCCATTTACCACACTGGCTCTTTTCGAAGTGCACTTTGGCTTTGGGAAACGGGGACATCACATGGTCTACAGTGAAGCACTGGTTCAAACTACAACCAATGCGCTTCTCAGTAACTGGCCCTTGCCGCACACCGTGCCAATCACGAACGTCTTACCGGAGCTTTTTTAAAAATGTGTCCCGAAGTTGAGACACTCCCATTAACAAGGCCCGTTTCGTGCTGACGGACGGGGATTGGGACAGAAATCAAATGCCGGACCAGGAGTGCGAGGGTCAACAGGGTCACGAAGTGGGTGGCAAACTCAGGGTTACTAGGTCCTACGAACAGACCATACGGCGATCTCAGACTGCCGTCAGGGCTCGACAAAGATCCAGGACAATGGGTGGGTAACGCCGTCTGGCGGCTGTGGCAGTGGTTATCACTGTTTTCAATGCCACTGTCACAGTTTTAGGGTGTGTGCCCTTCGCAAGATGCTGTTCTCGGTGGCTCAGACAAACGGGGTCAGGTTAGTGTTTTCTTCCCTCGCCCTCAACCGCAGTCCGCAGTTGTCCAAGCAGCTAACCAGACTAGAACGGAATGACTAGACCGGAATGGACTAGGCCGTATGAGCGAGCTGACGGCGTCCATGTGACCATGCAGCCATGCAGGCCATATGATCGAGCGAGCTGGGTCCGCACCAATGATGACGATGATGATGATGATTGGCGGCCTTCAGGCGTCTCGGCTTCAAAGGCTATTTCACACGCCGCCCGCTGCGTCCGTACCAGTCAACCGCTACATATAGCTACGGCGACCCGAGTCGGGATGAATAGAAACGGATAACGGACCAGCGCATCACTGCACAGCAAGGCAGCGTCGTGGAACGCGAGTCTGGCGGCTAATGGGACTGAGAGGGAGACCCGGAATGGCACGGCGAGACACCGAGCGAGAGACATGGAACGACAGGGCACCACATGGCGCGAGAGAGAACAGGGCCGACAGGGCACCGCATGGCACGAGAGGGAACAGGACCAACAGGGCACCACATGGCATGAGAGGGACCAGGGCCGACAGGGCGGGGCATGGAAAGAGGGATACCTGTGCAGACATGTGACGAGACATCACAGGCCACCAGGATGGATGTGCGTTGGTCGAGCAACCCGTCAGACAGTTGACGCCGATCACCGAGGTGTGGATTCAGGGTTGTGGCTTTGGAGAGGACGCGGCCCGAGCCAAACCCTGCGCTCCGAGAGTTAGTGCTGGATGACATCATCGAGGTAAGCATGCAATGACGGAGATACGGTGTCTGGTGGCGATATTACGTTCAGAACCGCTGGCAAAGATCAGTCACGCTTCGCGCTCCACGCCACGGATGTGCGGACATTGCTTGAATGCGTGCACAGGACCAATAATCGTCCGCTTGGAAATTTCTGAAACTTGATCCATTGTTGACGTCAGAGGCACTTCCTCGTGGAGAGGTTCTCAAAACAACGAGTGATTTCAAGGACAAAGGCATCGATCACCGCCACCGGAACCTTTTGCGGCCTGCGGGAGCCGCCGTCCCGCAAGCGCAGCGTAAACACGGCACGGAGGGCCGCCGCGTGGGAACAGCGCAGTGTAGACGGTGCCACGCTTCAAACCGATTGGCTGTCAGGGTGCCAGTTTACAAGGAGCGATACGCGTTCAGCCAGCTCGAAGCGACCGGCCGCCAGCAGTTACAGAGGACTTAAACATGGGTAAACCCGTGGCGCGGAAGTTTTAATCGAGGCGATTGAACAAAATACCACACCTTCGTCACTGAGGGCTTAAAGATGAAGAGGCGCTTTGCGGGCGTTACGCATGCCAGCAAATTTCGTCGCTCAAATTTGCGGCAACGTGCAAAGAGAATCGGCACTTCAACCGGGGTACGACAACAGCCAGTGTTTCAGCGAATGGACAGCAACGCGAAGCTTCCGTCGCTGGCCGGAGGTCAAGCGTCACCAAACACGGCTGTTGAGTCATCGACACCGAAGCCACCGTCCAGCCGCGCTCCATCCGCCGCATGCCGACAGTTGCCGCGGGCAAACACCCCCGAAAACACGGAAAAACGCCACGCGACCCCGGCACGCCGCGACCCGCCGCGTGGCGCGGCCCGTGACCCCGCTGACGGGCGGCGCGGGCCCAGCGCCCGTGACCCTGCGGACCCGCGGGGCGGTGCGTCTGGCGGCGCGCGATCGATATCAGGGCGTGCCCTCAGCGGACACCGGGCAGAGCTGGGCTCCCGGCAGGCAGCGGACACCGGCCAGAGCTGGGCTCCCGACAGGCAGCGGACACCGGCCAGAGCTGGGCTCGCAGCAGGCAGCGGACACCGGCCAGAGCCGGGCTCCCGGCAGGCAGGGGACACCGGGCAGAGCCGGGCTCCCGACAGGCAGCGGACACCGGCCAGAGCCGGGCTCCCGGCAGGCAGGGCGGCGCAGGGCGGGTCGGGGCCGCCGCAGACGGCGGGCCTGCCCGAGGCGTCCGTCTTAATACGCGGCGGCTGGCGCAGGGGTACGCATCGGTGGCTTACCGACACGGAACAACCTCGGAGGACGGCGCAGGATACGTGGCCCCGTAACTCAGTGGCCGTGGCCGTCGAACTTAGTTCCCAGGAGGAGGCGACTACGCCAACGAAACGTCCAACACGAGTACGCGCCTGGCTGACTCGGAACGTCGCCGGGTTGGAGCCGAGTCGGTCTGACCTACCTAGGCCCCTCTGGATCCTTCAGCGGTGTCACGCCCAGGGCGTCTCGTCCGTGGAGCAGTGCATCATAGCCGTCCCATCATCCGTGCGCGCTAGATAGTACTGACGCGGGGCTATCAAACGACCACAGAAAAAGTGCCTGCCATTTAAGTATCAGTCAGGCAGGTAATGACTATCGCATTCACAGCATTAAGCGTGGGCAGCAATGCGTGTGCCTTATGGAAAACCAGTGCCCAAACACTGGTGTCCTGTACAGGCTGTAGCTCATCGTCGTTGTTTGTTTAGCCGATCGCGCGATTTCGCCGGGGTCACGTGATCCTCGCTCTAGCCTCCATCCCACGGTAAGCTCCATGACCTGCGCCGAGTGATCCACTCACCATTGTCTCTGCTGTGGTGTTCTCTGCCGGCCTGCACAGACCCCGTACCTGCGCGCGTGCGTTTGAACCGCCGGCAAAGCCCTCCGCCCTTATAGCCTCGGATGACGTCACCCGTAGTGGGCGGGGCCAGCGGCCGCCGGCCGGCGAGCCTGGCGCCGCCTATGGAAGAAAGTTCGAGACTGGTAACTCCGACAGCAATCGGTGGCGTTGGGCGCCAGTGTCCAATGACCTTCACAAACTGCGTGAAGGGCCTTGAACACCACACCTCCACAGCGAACCAGCAGCCAGAGCGGACTCGGCTATCTGGAGCCGTCGGGGACCATACTCCCGAAAATGACGATTTTTGCAAGTTTTTGAATGTTGCCGGCGACCCTTCGGAGACGTCAGTACTACATCATGAGTCTGAGGTACGCATCAGATGACTAAGGTCAGAGAAATACAGATTTTCGCGCATGGCAACAATCGTAGATCTCGCTATAATTCAACTTCTTTCGCACAGCGCTGCTTATTGGCCTGGCCCGGGCATCAGGCGTCCTTGTGATGTTGGGCCATGCGTGAGGTTGAGGCGGAAACGTGGACGTAAACAGGCCTCATATATCCTTCAGTACATATCTGTTTTGGTGCTATTTGATAGCTCAAAACACACAAAAAGCGGTGCAATCTGCTCAAATGGTGGCAACGCAGTGCCGTGGAGGGAGAGCAGCAGTTGGGTAGCCCTCGGTTTCGCGGGCTTCAGCTCTCAGCTTGCAAGTACCTCACCAAATATTCATATCAGATCGGTGCGACCACACCCACCCAGGCCACCTCAGCATCTTGTTCCGCCGGCTCCGGTACGTCACCCCTCTGCCCGCCGGGCCACAGTCTCGTACAGGGGCCGGCGCCCAGCGACCTACGGTGGGATCTGGCACGCCGCTGACGACCACGCCCTATAAGACAGCCACACTGCCCGGGCCGGGGTGCTCACTCCATGCACGTGACGCATGTCACAACAGGCGCAGTCAATCACCTCAGGACACACATGGGTGGGACCCAGCTGGAATCCAGGGTCACGGAAAACGCGCACCGATAATGCACCGGAAAAACAAAGGTGAGAGAGGACTCGCGCGTACCACACGGCCAGGCAGGACTCCGACTGAGCGCCGGTCGACGCCACCGGAACGCTGACTAAGCCACAGCCCAGAGCCGCCCGCCGGGACCGTTCTCATCGTCCTCCGGTGGCTGCTGCACCGACGCACGAGACCGGACAGGTCACGAATAAAATGTACCTTGGACGGACTCGAGAAACAAGAGCGGAGGTAATGTTGTTAATAAGGGACTATCCCTAATTGCACGGGTAACTATGTGCATGGATTTTTTCTAAGAAGACGGGGGTGTTGGTGCCACCAGATTTGATTATTGGAAAATGCACGCAAGCTGCAGCCGGAAGTTAGTCTGTCTTATTGGCTAGACTCATGGCTGATCCGACTGAAACATTCGTGATAACAAATGCTCTGAACAACACACACACGCGCGCACATACACACACACAAACACAGACATGCACACACACACACACACACACATACACACACACACACACACACACACACACACACACACACACATATATATATATATATATATATATATATATATATATATATATATTATAAATCCATAGCAGCAAATGCAAATGCAGCCCCGGGTGATCTGCTGCCTTCGAGTCAAGATTGGTGTTCAGTGCGGGCTTTTTGTAGCCCACAGAACGGCATGGCTGATTAGTCGCTGTCACACGGTCAACTCAATAGAAATCGATTCCTGTTAGTGGTCGTCATTGGCCATTTGTTAGCTATGACGTTCGCCGGCATTGGTGGTTCGTCGTCTGTCCCAGGAACCGCTACAATGTCAATGGCGTCTTAGAGATCTTGGGTAAGCCTTGCGTACGTGGCTGCCTATCACCTAGCTGTTGGATGAGATTTTGATTCATTCTGTGTATATTCCACATCATTTCATGAACAGCCAGTGAGCTTGAACTGTACATTCCTTGAATGCAAACGCGCTTTCCTTTCAGCCAACGAAGTTTCAAGCAGCTTTGTTGGCTCTTAGAAGAACAGGAAAACATCAATCATGATTATGTTTTCATACAAAACCCCATGGCCTTGTCCGTCCCGAGAGCTCAGTTGGTTAGAGCGCCTGCCTTCCGATCCACTTACCTGTAGCGGGGTTATTACAGGCGGGTTCGCGTCACTGCAGGTGCTCGCTATTTGGCTTTGATAGGTATGGCCTGCAGCCGGCGGCAGCGGCCGAGCTTAAGGCCAGGTAACGTCGGAGGGCAGGACGGACTGTGCCAGGCACTGCAGCATTAAGCTTCGCCACCAAATTCTGCCGTTGGCCAACCATTGCACCATAAGATGGCGGGAGGCAGTGCTCACAAGACAACCGTTGCTTAGCATGAGCTCTGATCCCAGAAATCCATCCACTGGAAAGGCTCGTATAAATTTTAAAAGGGAAGTCATGGGTCTCAAGTCCGTTATAGGCGCTCTTGAGAAATTTAGAGATTATGTAACTGCTCAGAAAACCAAACAGTTGCGAGAAAATCAAAGGATAACCGGGAATCCAGGTATTTTTTGGTTTAGCCTCCGGCGCAGACAGCAAACAAAAAACATTACCGAGAGGTGTGATCGTTTTGCATGTCTCGGTGTCTGCACCTTTCTGGCCGGCCAGTCAGGTCATTGCCCCGGGTGCTGTGTTCGGCCTCGGGGAATGGGCCGCCGGCCGCGCTAGCTTGCAACATGTGAGCAACATACAGTGGCGCTTTGGAGCAGTTGTTACGGTTGCCACTGGATCCAGCCCTATTTGCGCGTGTTTAAAAGCCACAAAAAAGGAAACTACACCCCCGGTGTCGAGCCATGACTTCTGCCGGACTTAGGATGCTCTGAAGGCATCCCGTCTGGCAGAAAACGGAAGGTTATTTAATAGCTCCCGAACAGCGCAGTAATAGCAAGGAGGAACGTCATGGCACAAATGGGGTGTACTGGATGCTGTTTGTATTTCGGGATCATTGCACCTCATTCCAAACATAAACACAAAATTGCCAGAGACGACAATAAAAACAGCAAAGTATATCTGCCACGAAAATATGGCATCCCCTACTTCTCCGACGAAGTTCCGCTCCCGTCCGTAGTGAGCGAGTCTGCCTAGCTCAACGGCTTAAACTCTGGCTTCATTTCTCAACCATCCAAAAATCATATATGGACGAAAGCTTCAGATGCCAATGTGGCATTTACCGTGACGGTTGTTTGTCGTGTTTGCATCACGAGTTATTGTGTAAAATTCAACAGGGTCAGATGTATGCATCTTGAATGCGCAGGTGGAGATTTGCATCTATTGAAGGGGCGGGGCTTCTCGTACATCCAACAGCACTCGTCTCAGTCACGTCATCACGCTTAACCTCGATCTAAAAACTCCGACTAAAAGCAAGGAGAGCAGTGGCTATTTATAACACAAGCTATCTGTAAATATGCAGTTGTCTTGCAACCCATGCATTGTGAACCTCCGTCCCTGTCTGCATGGCTTCACACATGCAAGTTGACGTGACTTGATGCGACAAATTGATGTGCACACACACACACAACACACACAACCCACACACACACACACACACACACACACACCACACACACACACACACACACACACACACACACACACACACACACCACACACACACACACAACACACACACCACCCACACACACACAACACACACACACACACACACACCACACACACACACACAACACACACACACACACACACACACACACACACACACACACACACACACACACACACACACACACACACACCCCCACCACACACACACACACACACACACACACAATACACACACACACACACACACAACACCACACACACACACACACACACACCACACACACCCACCACACACACACACACACACACACAAACCACACAACACACAAACATATACACTGGCGAAGGAAAATGTGGCTACAGCCGTCCTGAACGCTTGCAGTTCAAATGACGTCATTCTCAGAGGCGATGGCTCAGTGACGAAACATGAAGTAATCGTGAACAACACGAACGCAGTCGGAATCCTTCGCATGCGCGCGGAAGCGGTAGGTTTGAGATCCATGAGTCGGAGGGTAAGATAATAGACGAAAATAATAAAAACTATCTATTCACATTAGCACTTCATGCTATTCACATTTAGACGGTCCCGTGTGCAACCATTGCTTACTTTGCCGTTGTGTTATATGTGCTGATGAGTTATCTTTTAATGAATTGCTCCGTTGCTGTCAAAGTTGTGTGAGCTGACTGCATGTTTAATGACGTGAGAATGTGGTCGCATTATTGCTATCTTTTGATGTTGCATTCTAGCTACTATTGTGATTGTACCGAATCAAACAATAAGCTGTTTGTTAGAATGATTCGTGAATACACTGGACTGAACTGAGCTGAATGCGCTCCTTTGTCCCTGTCAGTATTGTTCTTTATGTTCCTCCCGCAAGCAAAGCAGAAACACTCATACAACGACCACGTCTGCATGGGCCAAAACCGAGTCACGTGATACGCAACACGAGTTGGCGCCTCCACGCGTCGACCGATGATATTGGTTCATGGTTTTGCCGAAAGATGTCGTTTGCTGTGTTCAGTGGCCGTTTCAAGGACCGAAGAACGCTAGTGTACCTTCAGCCGTCAGCCGTCAGGTTGGATGCACCTGATCGACAATCCTGCCCCTAACCCGTCTTACACTCAATGGCGCTTCGTGAATACTCCATTTAGCCGCCTCGGAAATACAAACTCAGGAGTGCCTAACCGCTCGGTTTTGCGGTGCGTTCGAACGGCTCGAGGATGACAGATTCAGATCTCAGGCAGAATCCGGCAGCAAAGTCTTCCCGATGACATGGTGATCGACTGCACACCCATGACGTCCACGTATACCACGTCATAACAAGCCATGACGAGCTGGAAGACCCACGATACGGCTCCACTTTGCCCAGACTGTCACTCGTCTGTCACACATACTGTGGGGCTGTCATCCGGTGCAAGAGGCGAAGCGGATGACTGGGCGCTCGATTTGCAGCGTAAAACCTGGGCTTAAATATCGTATAGCACCTGTCAATTAGTCCTGTCGCCGCAACCATCAAGGCAGTGTGCGACGCCAGCGATCCTGCTGGATACATACCTTTATAACTAATGAAGCGGCGCTTTTTGATGCCGCTATCTTTCCCCTCGGAGGCTTGCGGAATGCTTGTCCTAGTTTAACATGCACGACAGTTGATCGGACGCCCTTGATTTATTTTGAAATCAGACACCGCCGTCCTCCCCAAGCGACATAAGTCATCACGCGGTTATCATGTCAGCGTGGGTGCGATTTAGGCCCGTCGGAAGTAATCGTGTCAACACACTTGCTGTGCTCGTCAGCGGACCATTAACTTCCCCGACGAGCAGCCGTCCGAGCGGCTGTGCCCCGGGTCGCCCGCCGCCGTCCCCTGTAAATGCATGCATGAGGGGTGTCGGCGGGTCGGACGTCACCCAGAGCGCGCGAGCACGACCAATGCGGGGCGCAGACCCTGGTAACGCGGCCAAACACGAGCGGGCGGGTGCGCCGCGCGGGGAGGGGACCGGCACAGTCGGCATCCGCCGGGGGCAAGCACTGCGGGCTCAGCGCGGCGCCAGCGCGCCTGGGCCTGCAACCGGCATCGATTACGTACGGAGGCGATGCCGTCCGGTAGCCGGGACGACCGTAACAACAGGCGGCGGCGGCGGGCGCCGCGCCGCCCCTCCTGGACGCCGCCGCACATCACCGTGACGGACACGGACGCCGAGGAGGACTGGGCCGAGCCGGCCGGCCGCGGCGCGCGCGAGGACGAGCGGGACACGTACCGGCATTGGGAGGAGGAGGGCGATGGTGTGACGCGCATCGACGAGGAGCCGGGCGAGTTTGAGGAGGCGTGGGAGCACGCGCCGCCGCGGGAGGAAGCGCGGGAGGAACCGCCGGGCGAGGAGTGGGAGGACGTACACGAGAACGGCCGAACACCGCCGGAGGACGCTTCTGAGTGGAGGCCAGGGGAGGAAGAGGACGAAGACGAGATGCTGCTGCAGTCGGCCGTGCCGTACGCGGCGCACGGCAACAGCGACAACGAATGGGGCTTCGGCCACTCCCGCTCGGCCTCACGCATGGAGAGCGCCGACGAGGAGATTCCCGAGGAGCTGGACCAGCCGCGCCGCAAGCGTTACAGCAACGTGGCGCCGCGCGTGGACAGCCGGCGCAACAGCGTCAGCATCAGCCACACCAACAGCATGCAGGACCTGAGCCAGCGCGCCAGCCTCAGCCGTCGGAACAGCATCGCCGTGGAACGGCGCACGAGCCTGAACCTCAGCCCGCGGCCGAGCACGCCCGACGCCAGCACGCGCTCCAAGTCGCGCACGCCGTCGCGCTCTCGGGCGCAGTCCCGGCTGGCGCTGCGCAAGGACGACGCCGGCTATGAGACCGACTGGGAGAACGTCGGCAGCCGCTTCGCCGAGGCCGGCGAGAAGTGGCGCGCGCGCCGCGTCACCTTCTTCAAGAACGGCGACGCCTGGTTCCAGGGCCTGCAGATGCGGTTCGTACCGGGACGCGACTGCGCTTCGCTCGAGGTGCTCTGCAGCAAGATTTCCGAGCGACTTGGTGAGTTCAGTGACGCTGTATACCTCTACCAGGCCTATAACCATTGCTGTAACTATAACGTCACTATAACTGCCTACTCTGTGAGCATGCGTTTGTGTGTTGGCGAGGGGTTCTGTTGTTGGTGCCAATGTCTAGATATTTACAGTTAGCTGGGTTTATCCCCTCGTTCTTGTGTGCTGCTTTTCACCTTTTGACTGCTCCATCAATCCTGTCCCGTTTACCTAGGTGTGTGTTGATTTGTTCGCCTGTGTTGTTTAGTCATCTGGGGACGGTGTGCGTGGATTGTTTCATGTGGTTAAGAATGAGCTTAATCCAAGCTATCGTTGTTAGCATCGGGTGGTAATCAATCGTGAGTTTGCAGGTCGAGCTTGTCTTAAAAGCAACTGGCCAAACTTGCAGTTTTCAGGACCCCGACCTTTTCCGTTCAGCAACCACGCTTTGGGTGAAATGTGACGGAATTTTGGTTGCATCGCCGGACCGTTATCAGCAACAACTGCAAGAATTTTTGTAACTTTGTTCTCTAATGTCGTCAGAATATTTCCAGGCAAGCCGTCTGATACGGCGTTATTGCGATGTTCCAATATTACAATGCCGCCAGGATATGATCTTTTCCACTCGATGGAAGGGCTTGTCTCACTTTTTTATTGGGCTTTCAGTTGAGTTGGCAGATGGTTATGCATGGAATATTACCCATAACCATAGCATATGCGCATAATACTTTAATTCAATGTTCAGCTATTGGAATTTAATGCATCAATCTCTATAGTTCATTTCAAAGCATGGTCCCCGAAGGAAACGAAATCTTCGATGTGTTGAGGAATGACGACACCGGCGGCCAATGACTGGCCGCCAACCGCTGCTGCCGGTCGCTGGTTGGTTGCGGATACCGCAGCGCGCAGTATGACGCAACGGGACCGAAAGTTTTCTGTCGTAACATGCGGTGTTACCGCGCTTCCAGCAGCTTTTGACAAAGCAAATAGCTTTCTGATATCCATGATAGGTGAAACGTGTCCCTGAACCTTAAATGCAAACATTAGAACATCGTAAACAGCATAAGAAAATGGGCTGCACTTGGTTTTTGATCATGGTCACCCAGGCTCGCAACGAAACGAAACAAAAGCACTCAACGGCGAGAAAAACTGACAGTTGTACCGACAGTTGTACCGACAGTGTAGTCTATAGCGACACCAATGCTGGTCTCGCTACGGAACGACACTATTTGCGTTATGATATCGCTACGGGACGACCCCATTCGCGCAATGGTGTCGTTACGGGACGACACCATTGGTGCAATGGTGTCGGTACGGGAGAGCACCACTAGTGCAATGGTGTCGGCACGGAAGAACACCATTGGTGTCATTGTGTTGGTACTGGACGCCAGTGATGGTGTCGCTACGGGATGACATCATCGGTGCAATGGTGTCGGTACGGGAGAGCACCACTAGTGCAATGGTGTCGGTACGGGAGAACACCATTGGTGCCATTGTGTTGGTACTGGACGCCAGTGATGGTGTCGCTACGGGATGACATCATTGGTGCAATGGTGTCGCTGCAGGACGCCAGCGATGGTGTCGCTACGGGCTAGTCCTCAGCGTGGCCAATGCCACCTTTTGCAGCCTCGTCCCGAATGTCACACGTTGGGGGCCAAGCTGAGAGAGATTGGCCTGTGGCAATTATACTGGGTTGTAGCTCAAGTGATTTTGACCAATATCCAGCTAAGACATTTGCGTTTTTATCAATGCTCTGGTGCCAATCACCAACCAGTGGGTTGGCCAGAGCTATAATACTTTCAAGCAAAGCGATGTGGACATCTTGGTGCGAAGACTATAGATAAGCAAGCCTATTCTGACTTCTAAACTCACCACAGCATGTGTTCCAATGCACTTTTAGGGAATATTTGCTTACACAGATAGACAGTAGTATTAGTTTTATTCCTCGGAAAAACCAGAAGAATGGAGATATAGGTTTTGGTTTTTAATATAAGAGATTTGAGATTTGATGTTTGAGACATTTTATAGCTCCTGGTTTTTCCGAGGAGTAAGGATAATACTACTGTCTAATCTGTGTGACTAATGCTGCTCGCTAACGCGCCGAACAACTCACGGAATATTTCCTTACATTTTAAAAAGGTGACTCGCCTCATTTGCTTAGGTGTTGATATTATTTACGTGCTTGAAACACAAGTTTGTTGTCACTTCACTCCGCCAACGCAGGAAAAAGCGTTTTGCTGATTTCAATCTAACTGTGATATACTGTAGAAGCTGGTCAAAATGTGAATGCTTAACATGTTTATGCTAAAAAAGGTACTCCATATTCCGATGCATCAGGTATAAGACCAGAACAATCCAGACCACTATCAAGCGTAAGACAAGTACGACGGAACCACCATCAGGCGTAAGGCTAGGACGACGGAACCACCATCAGGCGTAAGGCTAGGGCGACGGAACCACCATCAGGCGTAAGACTAGGACGACGAAGCCACCATCAGGCGTAAGACCAGGGCGAAGGAACCACCATCAGGCATACGACTAGGACGACGGAACCACCATCAGGCCTAAGACTAGGACGAAGGAGCAACCATCAGGCGTAAGACTAGGACGACGGAACCACCATCAGGCCTAAGACTAGGACGACGGAACCACCATCAGGCGTAAGACTAGGGCGACGGAACCACCATCAGGCGTAAGGCTAGGACGACGGAACCACCATCAGGCGTAAGGCTAGGACGACGGAACCACCATCGGGCGTAAGGATAGGACGACGGAACCACCATCAGGCGTAAGACTAGGACGACGGAATCACCATCAGGCTTAAGGCTAGGACGACGGAACCACCATCAGGCGTAAGACTAGGACGACGGAGCAACCATCAGGCGTAAGACTAGGACGACGGAGCCACCATCAGGCCTAAGACTAGGACGACGGAACCACCATCAGGCGTAAGACTAGGCCGACGGATCAACCATCAGGCCTAAGACTAGGACGACGGAACCACCATCAGGCGTAAGACTAGGGCGACGGAACCACCATCAGGCGTAAGGCTAGGACGACGGAACCACCATCAGGCGTAAGACTAGGACGACGGAACCACCATCAGGCGTAAGACTAGGGCGACGGAACCACCATCAGGCGTAAGACTAGGACGACGGAACCACCATCGGGCGTAAGACTAGAACGACGAAACGGCCATCAGGCGTAAGACTAGTACGCATCGGCTGTAACATATCACCATGTCGTTTCCAAATGGGTTGCACAACCTGCGAGCTAACAAAGCTCGGTGGCTTGCAATGGCACCTAATCTCAAAATCTTCTTATCGCCTCTTCCACAAACACACCACCAAAGGCTCACCTTCATGGGTCACGAGCGAAGAGCAGGGTATAAAATTCATGGATGCTGTACGTTGGTACTGCGGTACCTACAGCCGGTATCACATCAGAAGCGGTAGTACGCTGAGCCTGTGACTTGGCGCGCCACCGCCGGAACTCCGTCGCAATCGGAACATGATAGCCTGTGTTGAATGGGTCGGTAGCTGGTAAATACCCGCGCCAGTATCACCTAAGCTCTGCTGACTCTGACTTGGCATCGACGCTTCCACGCAGGTGTCAGTACGGTGACGGTACCAGCTTTTTATATGCAAGAATTCGTGCATTATATGCATTATAGCGACGCCTCACTCGAGAAGATGTTAACAATACAACTTACAAAATTGGATAAGGTTCGGGCGTTTAAGATTCTGGGGTTGAAAATAATTGTTTGAAACAGCGCAATAAATTAACATGCAAGCATTTCAGTCGCAGACATACATGTTTGGGAACATCCAAGAATTTATGCCCCTCATGTAAACTTCGAGGTAAAAAACTAGGTCAAAGGAGGGAGAACTCGATATCACCGGAAAATTACCGGTGGATTGGCAAACTGCAAGCATCATAACCCTCACAAGCGCAAGAGCTAACGTCATTCAAAACGTCCTGACCTCTCAAGGTCACCCTTCGAGGTCAAGCGCGGGCTCAGAGGACGGCAAACATAATATTATCCCCAAAATACCGGCCGATTTAAGCTTGCAAACATCAAAATATTCAGCACAGAAAAACTAGCGTCCGTCAAAAAGTCCTGGCCTCTCAATGTCATCTTTCAAGGCCACACCCGGGTTCAAAGGACGAGGGAGTCAACATCCAACAAAAATTACCGGCCGATTTAAAATTTCTAAACATCAGAATATTCACCACAGTAAAACTAGCGTGTGTCAAAAAGTTCTGACCTATCAAGGTCATTTTTTCCAAGTCAAACTTTGGCTCAAAGGGCGGGAACTTGATGTCAACCAAAAATTGCTGCCTTATTTTAAACTTTAAAACAACAAAATATTCAAAAGTTTAAGGGCAATCGTCCGTCAAAACGTGCTGACCTCAAAGCCGATGGTGTAATCCCTCAAGGTCATCTTTTAGGGCCAAACCCAGGCTCAGAAGACGGATAATTCCATGTCACCCACAAATTACCGACCGTTTTTAAGCTTTGCGGAACCAGAATATTCGCTACAGAAAGGATTAGCGGCCATCAAAAAGTTTTGAACTCTCAGGGTCATATTTCAAGGTCATACGCGGGCTCAAAGAAAAGGTAACTCAGTATCTTCCAAATCTATCTACCGGCAGATTTTAAGCTTGCAAGCATCAGAATATTCAACACAGAAAGAGTGCATCCGTCAAACTAGCCCCCGTTTGCTGAGCCCACGTTTGGCCTTGAAGGGTGGCCTCGAGAGGTCAGGGCTTTTTGGCGAACGTTAGTTTTTTTCCGTGGTGAACATTCTGATGTTTGCAATTTATAAATGGGCCAGGAATTTTTGGGTGGTTTGGAGTTCCCCGTCCCTTGAGCCTGCGTTTGACCTTAAAGGGTGACGTTGAATGGTCAGGATTTTTTTGACGGACGCTGGATCTTTCTGTGGTGAATATTCTGACGTTTGCAAGCTCAAAATCGCCCCGTAATTTTGGGGTGATGTTAAATTCCCCGTCCTTTGAGCCCGTGTTTGGCCTTGAAATGTGACCTTGAAAGGTCAGGCTTTTGAAGGATAGCTCGTTCTGTGGTGGATGTGCTGGTGTTTGCAAGCTTAAAATCGGTCGGCAATGTTGGGTGATGTTGAGTTATCCGTCGCTTGAGCCTGGTTTTGACCTTGAAGGGTGAAAATGAAAAATCAGGACTTTTTGACGCACGCTAGTCCCTTCTGTGTTGAATATTCTGATGTTTGCAAGTTTTAAGTTGGCCGGTAATTTTTGGGTGATATGGAGTTCCCCGTCCCATGAGCTCGCGTTTGGCCTTGAAGGGTGACCTTGAGAGGCCAGGACTTATTGACGGACGCTAGCTCTTGTGCTTACGAGTAATTTGATGCTTACAGTTTGCAAATCGGTCGGTAATTTTTGGGTAATATCGAGTTCCCCGTCCTTTGACCAAGCTTTTGACCTCGAAGGCCACATGATATTGCAAAATAAAGGTCATTTTCAATGTTCTCGTGCCGTAATTCACCTTGAGGCCTCTTTTTTTTTAGAGAAACTGGAACTCGTCGCCGAATAAATCGCTCAATGAATCGCCAACTTAACGGACATCACAAATTTAACGTATGTGAAACGCACATTTGCATATACAAGCACTAGCGTGTACGAACCGTTGTTGCGAACACCTGCACTTGCAAACATTTGCATGCGGGTGTTTCCGCGGGAACATTTACCTTTCGGACATATGTCATATAAGTATCATAGCTTCATTACGACCACAGCTCTGTGTGCGATCGTGGCAATAAGAGTTACGACATCCCTGGTGCATGGGCCTTAAACCCAGATATTGATGCCGAAGCATACGAAAACAAGTACGCTGCCAGCAGGTATACTCAAGTAATCAGCACCGTTTGCATTGCCAAAGTATCACTTATGGTGTTGGCGATGAGCAAATGCTTCTATGGTGTGGCAATGCATGGAGTGTGTTGAATGGTTGGTGCAATAACGGTGATCGCGAGCACTTTGCAAAAGGTGCCCGGCTGACTGGAACATACATTTGGGAAGGTGCTGTTGTTGATCGAAACTTCCTGGAGTTTGATACTCCTTGGTACGTGCCGGAGGCCAAATATGAGTCGGCACAATCACAATGCGCCGTTAATGCCGGTGTAAATTCCGCCGACGCGGAGTGACGTCGCACTATTACGTCGCCTATCACGTTGCTCGTTTCGTCGGCTCGCCGGAAACATGGCAGCAAAGCTTCCACGTGACGTCACACAAACGCCGGTGCCGGTCGTGCAAAATCTTTGGATCATGCTCGGTCGGTCTGACAGGGCTGTAGTCTGTCAGTTTCTAACACTTACGCGAGCATGTGAAGAGAACGACCGTACGGCACCTTTTAAATTGGAAACACCTGATATGAGTCGGCCTATACATATTTGTTCTTGATCTGTGATAAGTCATCGATTTGAAATATCCAGTGTGAGCAGATGCAATGACATGATGCGTTTTTTCAAAGCCATCATGCAAGGATGGTTCTGCTGCAGGCAATTGCTAATCGACCGGCATAAATGATGGATGTTGCTGATGCTATACATTGTATACGTGGTCCGATGATAACTGAACGTACAATGCAATGATAACTGAACGCCTACGAATTGCCTTCCTTCACCACGCTGACTGAAGAAGAACTGAGCCACCAGCAAAGTCCCCCCCCCCCCCCAGGCGGGGCAGAATTGTGCCACTGGGTGGTAGGAGCAGATTCTGCCTGTTTGAACCGATTTATTTCGGTCTTTTGTCAAAAACACTTCAACAATGGATTAGTGAGTGCCTTATGATTTATAATTCCTAAATCAAACAAGTGTTGCGTCTGTTGGTGGATCCTGAGATGCATCCAGTCCCTCCCCAGGCAAGCCCCCCCTCCCCCCCCCTGAGTCCTTACAGGAGACCCTGATGTGCTTCAATTATTTTAATTCGCATCTCTCCAGCAATTTTATCGATAACTTGAGGCATAGTGACATGGATATTGTCACTCGTGTCACATTCCAGACATGGATAGTATTTAAGAGTTCTCTGGCGGTCCTTAAAATGTTTAACAGGGTGTAAAAACCTTTGAAATTGTAACCGTTTAATCGCTTGGTATCTCCCCTTGTAGAGCATACTAGGGACATCGGTTGCCTGGAATCTCCGATGCACAACTGATAAGGCCAAGGCCGAGACAGTGGGCGAGAAGTAAACAGCTTTGACGTAACCATGGAAACGGGACGCACCGTCGTATGTGTCAATCGATGGCCATGTGGCCAAGGTCCCGTCGTGGGGAGGGGTAACCAGACCAGTAACTGTCGTCGGAGTGGTCCAAGGGAGTGGAACGAGGCTCGCCCGGGAAACAGAACCTATCAGCGAGGTACTGTATTCTGGTGCTTGCTGTGTGCTGTGCTTGTTTCTTTGAATCAAGAATTGTGTCATACTCTCTCCCTGATCGAGTAGGCGTGACGTGGTCTTAGCGTTATTCAGCGTGATTCATGTTACCCCATGCACTGTCCAAATTTTCGTCACATGTCCCAAATATTCAGGATTTGCCTCCGAATTAGGAAGTCCGCCTCTTATGCAGAGGTGTCACTTGCATGCTTTTGGGAACAAAGATAAGTTCGTGCGAGAGTTTTGACGGCACTCGTGGAACGCTAGTTTGTGCAGTTAACTTTCTGGAGGATTCGATGAGTCACAAGTCGTTGGTAAGCTGGCGAAAATAAGCTAAGGCGCCAGGAAGGAATGCAGCTACCACAGAGCAAGTGCATCTTTCAACAACAGAGGCATCTTTAGGTTGAGAAGCACTGATTCAGTTCCAAGTTAGAGTGTTTGGATACGCCGGGGTGCTCTTATGCACACAAAATGCATCCATACATCAGATTGACTCTTGTACGTACGTAAATCGAAATGTCTACTATAATTATTATCTTGTGCTTTCCTCGCAATCTCCCACCTTCCCTATACCCTATCAAATTTCTCCCGGGTCTGACCTTATCTCTTTTTTGCAATGCATGCCTTTTCTCAAGATAAATTGGCTAATACTTGCCTTAGCTTGATAAAATTCGGCCTCTGGAAAGTCATTGGGCCACGCTACACATTTACATTAAAATCGTTAAGGCTGCTCAGTAAAGCATATTTGCCTAAGGTAGCGGGAGACAGGAGGCATTTGTTGTTCCGCTCTTCCCTGATTTCTTTTATCTTAACAAAAAGCGCAGTTTACGGAACACGCTTTAGATAAGCATTTCACCCATTATGGCTCGTGCTAAAAATAGCAATTCCCAAAACCTTTAACCCCACAAAGCAAGTGGAGCAAAATCTAATTCAACATATAATTTCGTTTGGACATGCAGCCATACAGTTTTCCTGGTGCATGCGACTCCTTGACACGGCAATCGCCAGCCGTGCCTGAATCCTCTGGACCAGTTGCCAGTTGTATGGCCTCTGTAACACTAGCCGATTTACCTGCTCCGGTGCTCGGACTCACTGAGGTGTTATTTGCCGAAGAACACACCATTAAATCTGATGTAGTTCGTTGCATATCCACACCATAATTCACAAAGCTCATTGGCAGGATCAGTTCCATCATCATGCGGTGCTCTTGAATGGCCTGGGCTTTTGATGTACGGAATCTTACTTGATGTAACAAATAGCCTGCAATCATACTGGTTCAAGTAATGATGGATAAGGTATCGCCTTTTGAGTATAATTAGATATATGTTAAGTAGATTAATTAGCCCATGCTGATGTTATTAAAATATGCCAAAAAACGAAAATAACTATTTCTCATTGCAGCTTCTTTGGGTGCGATAGCGTCATGTAACACCACACATTTTGGCAGTCAAACGAAGATTTATAATTCCTACCTCCGACACCAGAAGATACAAACAGCACTTAATCCAACCAACACAGTTTCTCCTTAGCTTCTGATGTTTATATTTACATATTGTCAGCTTTGTTCTGGAAATTTTGTGCACGGCTTGGAGACGACAAGATCAGAGCTGGAGGTACCGGATAGGTGGTGCCGCAAAGCTGAATGCAGACATTTCCGTACATTTTGTGTTTTTGCAAGCACCTGGCACAAACACTTTTTATTCGGCATGGAATAATTCCAGTGAAAAAAACATGTCCGATTTGAAATTTGACACGCTTTCGGTACACCAAACAAAACTATCTGTCACACCACGGAATCAGCTGAAAAGGATATTTTCTTTGTTTTAAGCCCCAGACACAACTTAATTTTTCTGCTGCAAATTCCCATCGTCGAAGCAAACTGTGTGCTACACGCAATACTGGGTCGGAAAGGACCCAGCCTTTATTTATGATGCGGTGCGCCTCCAGCGCGTCAAACCAAAGCTTATACTTGCCTGGTGTATTGTGTTTCTGGTAAATGTCACGGTTCAAGTTTTTCCGAAACTGTACGACCTGCGAGCCATAACAAATTCTCTGTAGGAATGAAATGAATGAAGCGTGCGAAGTTCAAGAAGAGTGTAAAGGTTTAGGGGACAGTTTTGTAGGGGACTTCTTACTTCCGATCACGAATTGTCTCCCGCAGTGAGGTGTTGCCAATCTCTGCAATTGATCTTGCTAGTGCATCGTGTCTTGTCACTCCATCATACAGGTGATCGTGTGGCCTAACATGAAGACGCCTATGTAACAGTTCAGAGAAATAGAGCATCGTGAGGTACTCGGCACCTCGTTCCTGACCATGAACAAGCTTCTAATGCCCACCACGAGATGGCAGGAGCTGAGCGGCCTGAATACGGACTGACCCGCGGAGCACGACGAGAGCGCATGGCGCGCTATGACAAGGCGATATGCGTCGCAGGGTTGCGTCCCAAGTGCAGATTGGGTTATGTTTGCGTGAGAAATTAGCCAGCACCGCTGCCAAACAAAATTGGCGTTGTAAATTACCTTGGAGCTGTTCACAAACATGCCAGTCTTTCCTAGGCAGCTAATTATACTGGAGCCTGTATTACACGCGGCATGGTCAACTTGGCGATGAAATGTCACGCCAACGTTTTCAGCACGGGACATGAAGCCTCTTGCTTTTGTGTCAGCATAGTACACAATATGACACAAACGGGGCTTTACCCAGCATAAAAAAATGCTACAGTAGGAGACGTTCCCTCTGGGCTTGATTCGAGTTTTGGATGGCGATTTGCCTTACCTTGGCTGCCTGTTGAATTGCCTGGTGCATTGACGGACACCCATATCCATCTTCCCAAGAGACGTGTCCTGAAAAAGACGCTACTTGGGCCGTTTTGCGTCCCCGAGCCTCGACTCTGCACGAGGGTTTCTGCCCACAGACCTGTCGTCGGGTGTGCGTTACATCTTCGGTACGGACGGCACACGGATACGGCGCATCGAAGAGCTGGCGGACGGCGAGAGCTACGTCTGTTCGTCAACTCGTCAGTTCCAGGTCAGCGTGCCAATCAAGTGCAGCGTTACTTCAGCGAACCAATCACCGATTAGACTTCCTGTCAGCGAACGCAGCTTCTCAGCTTTCAGGCATTAGGTTTTTCGTTTTTATCTGTACAAATCTGTTAGATTTTTGCTTTACTATGCGTCAAATCAATAGGCGCAGCGCCGAAAGACTGCTTGCCGCCGGCACCCCTTGCATGCGATACGAACGGCTGCAGCGATAGTGTGGTTGAATGGCTTGCACTTACTGCGAGTTAATGACCGACAATTTAATGACAGCAATATTAATGATAGCCCCCTGGCGTAAATCAAGGTGAACGGTGTAATACGAAGTTTTTGCAGCTAATGGCTATTACAGCTAACGGCTATTACGGCTAACGGTGTAAGTGCGGCTAATGGTGACCCATACAGTACAGATTCGATATCAGGCTGTTTAGCAGGAAGTACCAAGAAGTACAGCTCCCTCGTTGATTCTTTCAATTGCTTTAACGATACTGACACGTGTAGTACGTGTAATGTCTTTGCCTGTGGGTTGTCAGGGTGCATTTGATGATTGTGTAGATAATTCTTTTTCTGAAGCATTGAACTGTAAACGTACCATCAGTCATTATTACGTAAGTTGTTAAGTACATTTGCGAGAGTTATTATTCATATAGGTGGGCAGTAGTAATAGTCTCAATCCTCGGAGGAAAACCAGGAAAATGAAGGCGTAGATGTGTTGACATTTGGGCAACATGCCTTTATCGAAACAATAGCAGAAGCGGTATTATTTGTGCTATGGTAATTGTTGCCTGTGCTTCTGCTATTGCTTATATAAGGGCTTGCTGCCAAAATATCAACGCATTCATATTTCCATTCTCCTGCTTTTTTCTCCAGGACTTAGGCTATTACTACTGATTGTCCTATCATTCACTTCGTGCCACTCTACGAATGCATCAGTTGACGACTCTTAGTGATGTGTTTGCCTCTAGATTGCTTAGATGCATTCGGTCGTTATGTATAAGTTTTAGTTTTATAGTTTTACGCTGTCAACGTCCTATTCCTATTTTGTTCTACTCCTTGAAGACATAAATCGTAATTCGAGTTTTATGGTCATAAACTTTTGCCCTGATTCATCATTTCTCATAACGCAAACTGATAGAAGAGTCTATGCGACCCCTTGTAGTTTCCAAAGTAATAAAGATGAAGCTTAGCAGAAAACGCCGCTGGATTGGAATCATCAAGACTTCGTGATTGGCACTGGTTTTTTATGTCATTTGATCAATAAATGACCCTATCATTCCAAGTTAAGGATATAATATTCGTGAAAATCGCATTTCTTCAGTTTGACGAGATCATACATACGAGGAGATGCGTCGTAGCGATGCAAGATCTATACTGGTGTATTTCTTGTTCAATCCTGAGAGCAATTGTATGTATTTTTCTATATGTTTTGAGCATGTTTTTATTATCTGTGGCTCCGTTAACACAACACTTTCGGCTCGCCGCGCGGGTTCCGCATCGTCGGTTGCCTGCCGTAGATCGCTGTGCAGTGCTCCCAAAGCCGCTGCTGCTCCGAAACCAGGCAAGCTAACCACACTCTGTAGGGTATTAAATTTTTGGCGCGATTGCACAACATGCCGGAGAAGTCACTTAAAAACCTTAGGGAGTGCTCACATCAACCCCACCCACTATCAGGGCGACGGGTCAAGGCGGAATCAAAGTCATCTCAACGTGCTTTAAATTTTCACGTCCACCCTCACTGACATTGCATTCATCGCAAATGCCGTTGTCTTAAATCCCGCTGGGTAACGAAGATGGCACCAGTAGTTCCTTTTCACGGCTCCTGCTATCCATGCAGATTTTTGACCAGCATGGAAGAACCAGGAAAACCAGTAAGATGATGAAGCGATATAGCAAGGTGTAAACCACGCGCAACGGTACAACTGTGGACTTAATGCGAGCTTTATTTTGTATTCCGTTGTAAAACATTCCGCAAGAGCCACTTTTAAATGACGTAAAACAAAATTAAGAATAAAGGATACACCATTTCAAGCCCACGAAACAGGGATCATTTAATGTAACGTGTAAATAAATGGCTGACATAAGTCGTGAATGTATTCGTGGATGTCAGTGACTTGAAAAGAAAAGTCTCACTTCCATAGGACTTTGCAGTGAGGCAGCTGAGCTTGGGTGCACAAGGAGACGTCTTCAACCGAGACTACTGGAACGCTCTAGTTAGTGAGCTTGAATGCAATTAGCTTACCCAAACCAGGACACTGCAGATAGGAATATTATTGTGCGACCGGAAATGCCACTAAAAGTGGCGAGCGGCCTGACCGCCAACATCCGCTACCGATCGGTGATTCGTTGGATGTGACGTCACCTGCCACTGGAAATGGCAGATAGCCTGGCTGCCAATCGCCGCTGCCGACCGGTAATTCATTGGATGTGACGTCACGCCCGGTGTGACGTAACTGGGCCGGTGTTTTACTTCGCAAAAATTTCGCAACTTTCTGCCTCTTTTGACAACAGCAGCAAGCGTGCCTTGGTCTAATTTACTGTCCAAGCTGTGTTTTGTCGGTTTTGCTAGTCCTTGAAAGTGAGTTTTTCCTTTTAACAAGATGCGTTGTGATGGCCTCCAGTTAACTGTTGTAAAGCGCAGCGGGCGCCTCAGCGAGAAGGCCGGGGCTGCGTGCATGGCCGTTGGGGTCGTTGACTGCTGTCTCGTTAAAACCAAGAGCCGCTGCATTTTATATGGTTCATTACATAAGCATTGTCACGCACACACGCCTCAATTTTGCATCTGAGCTGCTTCACGCTGAAATGAGTCGTCGCTGAACAGAATAGAAAAGTGACGCCACGAGATTTTCTTAGAACTTCGAGGATGCCGAAGATCCTTGGTAATAAAGCTATACCTTTTTTGTATATGCTCAGAGCAATCTTCTCAACAGCCAGTGTGACCAGCAAATGTAATCTGCACGTATCATATACAGTTCAAAAATCAGTGGTATGGCCACTGCTGTGATTAAGCATGTTGGCTATATTTTTCGGAATGCCATGATCTATTTGACATATATAAGTATTCGAAGCTCATTTTTTGTGACACGACATCCCACGAATTTGACAACACGAAGGCAAAACATGAGGAGCTGAACAACAATTCTTGCAGTTTTATCAAAACTTCTTCGGCAAAATTACGCACATGTGGCGGCGAAATTTGTCTACGTCACTGCTCACACATTACACACAAATACGGTCCATGCAAACGGACCTTCCTAATGAATTAGCCGAGCTTCGAGAACCCCAGGACGTTTAACCCAGCAGTTGTTTGTGGCGAGTGGTCGTTCGCAGGACCGTCTCTGCAGCCACGCGCTGTCCGTGCGCCCGACTTCCCCATAATGAGCGCCGTGTCTTGCCTGACGGCCGCAGTGTCAATAGTTCGTTAGAGAGCGCCGCCATCTGGGACACGAACGCCGGCGGCGGCTCCCCGGCGCCCGGCCCACTCCGGCTGGCCGTGGCGCGCCGCGAGGTCACTCCGTCGGCACTCCGGCTCCGCCGTCCGGGGAGGTCGGGCGATCTCACACGCGGTGGATCTGAGACACCGGCGGTTGCTGCCTCCCTCGCCGAGCTCCTGACGCCGCCCCTGGCCGCGCCGCAGCCCGCAGACGCCTCTAGCAGCCGGCCGACCTCAGTGCGTGGCGCCCGTCGGAACATCGTACGGACATCGGCTCGGTGGTGGCCGCTGCTCGCGGCGAGATCGTATCGCCCGGAGGCAGGTCGAGGTCAGGCGCGGCTGCCGCTCGTTAGTGCGAGCCAATCGCGCCCGACTGATCCTATCTCGCCGCCGCAACCAGTCAACAGAGGGGTAAACAATGCGGCCGCACCGACGGCAGAGGCGCCCGCCGCCGCCGTGCCGGACGGAGCTGTGATGGCCGCCCGCGGCCAGCCGCACGGGCCCTGTCCCCAAACGGTGTACCGCGGGAGATGAACGCCGGTGGCCGCGTCACAGTGCCACGCAGGAGGATCCGCTACTTGCCGCCGGGCCGCGTCAACCGCTTCTTCGACGTCAGCACGTACCGCAACCCGCGGCGCCAAGTGACGCTGCACGCCATCGAGGACCGGCCGCGCCCGAGCCCGCCGCCGACGCTGTCGCCGTCGCCACCGCCGTCGCCGCGGCGCAGCTACAGCCTGCACAAGCACCAGCGGCCGCTGCCCGACATCGGACCGTCGTCCACCAGCTCGCCGTCGTTCCGTGTGCTGGACAGCCTGGAGCTGGTGCGCCAGCGCCGCGTCTGGGACTGGGTGAGCCAGAACGAGCGCTTCCTGCGCCGCTTCGCCGGCACGCCACTGGCGCCGCTGCCGCCGCTCACGAGCTCGTCAGAGTCTCGAGCCCCGACGGCGCGCTCGCCGGCGCCGTCGGAGGCGCGCTGGAGCCGCGCCGCGAGCCGCTCCTCCTCGGTCCAGGCCATCGCCTCGCCGTCGCTGCGCCGACCGCGGCGCCGCTCGCCCCACGCGTGCGGCGACTCGCCTCGGCGGCCCCGCAGCGTCGAGCGGCGCTCGGGCCGGCGCCGCGGCTCACGCGCCAGCTCCGTGCCCACGACCTTCCTGGTGCTGAGCCGGCCGACCGTCTAGCGCCCATGGTGAGCATCACCGTCACGGACTACGACGCGGCGCCGCGCCCGGCCACTTCGCTCGCTGCGCACCGGCACCGGCTGGCGCCGCCCGAGCCGCCGCCACTGACGCCGCCCGACGAGTCGGCCGAGTCGTCCGAGACGCTGTCGCTGGAGACGCCCGAGGCGAGCGCTGCCTGGCGGCAGCTGGACGCGGCGCGCGTGCGCTCTGCCCGCCCCATGTCCGTGTACGCGCGGCTGTACAGCGGGGTGGGACACCGGAACCCGCGCTGCGCCTGCTGCAGGGCCAAGGCCGGACTAGAGCCGTTCCCCCACTACGACGTAAGTCGACGCGGCGCTCGGCCTCTCCGGCGGATCGGCCGGTCGGGTGTCTGTTCTGGCGTTCTCGCTGGCGGATCGGCCGGGCGGGTGTCTGTTCTGGCGTTCTCGCTGGCGGATCGGCCAGGCGGGCATCTGTTCTCCTGGCGTTATTAATGACAGATCGGCCAGTCGGGCACCTGTTCTGGCGTTATCGCTGGCGGATCGGCCGGTCAGGCGTCTGTTCTGGCGTTCTCACTGGCGGATCGGCCAGGCTGGTGTCTGTTCTGACGTTCTCTCTGGCGGATCGGCCGGGCGGGCGTCTGTTTTGGTGTTCTCGCTGATGGATCGGCCGGTCAGGCGTCTGTTCTGGCGTTCTCGCTGACGGATCGGCCGGTCAGGCGTCTGTTCTGGCGTTCTCGGTGGCGGACCGGCCGGGCGGGTGTCTGTCCTCCTAATGTTCTCGCTGGCAAATCGGCCGGTCTTGCGTCTGTTCTTCTGGCGTTCTCGCTGTAAAAGACGTAAAGCATCATGTCCTCGTCGGCACGCCCACGAACGCTGCACAATGCGCATAGCTTTTGCCGAGTTTGGTGCAGTTCTGATGCAACTGCCATGTTCTTTCTGACCTACCGAGAATGGTGCGGATTAGCTTCGGAAGTTTGTGACAACGGTTCCACGACAATGCTTACAGTGACGTCGCTCAGATACTTCTGCGCCTACAGAATCGTCGCGTCCAGCTTTGTGAGCTTCTATAAATGTTTATGCCTCCTGACGAGCGCCGGTTACGCGGCCAGCTAAGGTTGCGTATGCATGTGTTGTATCACTAGTCGTGATACCCATCTGAGTCCGCGGGATGAAATGGCTTCTGCTGCAAAGTGATAATCTGGGAGCGCTTAGTTTGGTTCAGTAATAGCAAATTGATCTGACTCGGTAAGTATTCGCATTTGTAGCTTTGCGTGTACCGTTGGACACTCTCCAGCGAAATGGCTGCCTAATCTGAGAGTGACGCAGTCGCGGGAGTAGTGCAATCAATGCAATATCTCAAAAGCACCACATCACCGGACGGTTAACTTTAAGGCAAGCAAGGGCGAACACCAACAGGTAGAAGTCCAACATTAGTTTCAGATTGGCTTTTAGTGTTCACTCAGCGGCAGTTTGGATATAACAGTTACGAAACAGCTCACCACCCCTAATGCACCGTTGCCTGATCAGCTGATCGATCGGCGGGTCACGTGACCGAGGTGGAGCACTACGGACGGCTACCGGGCTCGGGCATTCCCAGCTACGGACGCGTCCGATGCTGAGTGTCCGAGACCCTACACGACGCAATTCAAGGATGGGCAAGCGCAAACTGACTACCAGATGTTTCGAGACGATGCTGATGCTCATCAGCGCCGGTCCTTGCTCTATGACGTCATATATGCGCCGTCTCGATGCTCGCTTGATAACGTTTAATCAGCACCTGCTAGCATACTGAAGGTTCATTATTTACAAGTGCACACATAAGCCAAAAAACGGCTACATATATGTGTTGCTTGAATACAAAAATGAATCTATGTGTATGATGTGTGTTCTGCTACGCGTCTGTTACGAAATGACACGGAGCAGACCGTCGCAGCCTGGAAATGATTCAGTTTTCAGCAAGCCCGAGGCGCATGTTCAAAGCCCTCCACAGATGTCGTGGATGACGCCATATTAGCTGAAGCCTTCGCTATTTAACGGCATGAATCGTACACCGACATCATCGCGAGGTGCAGAAAAAAAATAAAAAGACGGAATGCCGCTACGTCGCTCGCGGTGAATCACGTTAGATGATGTGAAACCTACGGGACGAGTTTGTTCGCACGGCCCCGCGCGCAGTTAGCCGATCCGGGCCAGTGCTTCATAAACTGTCCTCTCGCCTCGCCGATTCAGAAAATAAAGGCTTTAGGCGACTATTATCATAGGCTCTTTTGTTATCAGTTGCCAAGGAAGAAAGTTTCCCGGTTATCAAATCGCATTTCTTTGTAGTAATTTAGTTGCCTGCCAACCACAAGATTTCGTGTAATTATGCTGTATCTATTGTGTAATCACTCCCCAGCTTATCGAATAAATAGACATCTCGAGAAAATGCAAACATTTCTCAGGTATCCTAAAACTTGTTTTCGATTTCTTTGAATGGGTCATTGCAGTGCATCATGAGTGCTGAATTCACAATTTTTGTCTGGTTCTGCTCACTGACGCGCGGTGGGAAGACACGTGCCGCCCGTTGCCGTCTGAGGCCAATGCCCGCCCGCTTGCCAGCTGACAGTCGGCAGCATTCCGCCCGCGGCAGTGCGCCCTGCCTGCAGCTCTCCCTCTGGTGTTGCAGAAGGCGCCGTACGGCATGAAGAGCCTGGACAGCCGGACCCAGCCGGAGACGCATGACCTGAGCGCGCGCCGGGAGAAGCCGAAGCGGCACCGCGTCAAGCCGCTCTCGCCGGTCGTCAAGCGCGTGTTCGGCAAGGGCAGCGGCGGCTCCGGCAAGAGCGGCGGCCGCCGCTCCGGCGACGGCTGCAAGATCAAGATCATCAACAACCTGGACAAGTCGATCCAGGTGAGAGCTAAGGCACGGCACGGGTGAGACGAGTGCGTCCTCGCGCAGGCGGGAGCGCTGACTGCCTGATGCGAGAGTCATAGACTGATGACACAAAGCTACTCACTGACTACGCCTCCCAACACAGACTATCAACACGTCGTGCACGCAGTTCAAAGGTATTCACCAGCGCGAAGTATTTTCGCCTCGACGCCGATCGCCGGCCAGGGTGACGCAGCGCTACAGAGCGTGGGCGCCACATGCCCTTCCGTGCCCGGCCCCGCTCTGCCACCCTTTCCACGCGATGGTGACGCGCCACCCCTCCGCTGGCGGGCCGGCGCCAGCCGTCTCTGTGGCGATGACACAAATACGGCACGGCGCCGCCGGCGGGGGCCCGGCCGTCGGTGTCCGTACGGGGCCGATGATAGACGCGCGCTACGGCCGACCCATGACCCGAGGTCAGGGCAGCGGTCAGCTCGCGCCAGCAGGACCGGCTCCTGGGCAAGCCAGCGAGCGGGCGGCTTGAATTGATGCTTGGTTGGCGGCGCTGGTGCAGCCCTGAGCTTTGAGAATATTGGTATCAGCTGGGGGGTTGACGTGCAATTTGACACAAGCAAATCCAAAGTTATTTACAGGCAAAAGGAAACGTTTTACCACGAGGGAGACCGTCCATTTCAGATCATGCTAAGAAGTCGACAATGCCACAACGCGATGTTCCGAATGGCGCGTATTCGGTCTCGTGAGATTTCCACGCGTGAGCCGCCGTTTCAGGCGGTGAGGTCACACCACGAACATGCTACTAACGACCGGCACCTCGTTTGCAGAGCTACGTGCACTTAAACTTGAAAACGACTCAGCGCTTCGAGGACGTGCTCCAGGATCTCGGGCAAGTTGTGAAGTTGAAGGACGCCCGCAGGATGTACACCACCTGGGGTCAAGAGGTAAGAGCCGCTGCTCATGGCTGTAACTTTCACGAAGCCTGTGCACATTCATTTCGCGCGAAATTGTGTCCGCATTCTGTACATAATGGTTAGGTCTGATCATGCCTACACAGCTCAATTGAGCTATAAATGAAGATGCTTCAATTAAGTGAGGTACTTTGGTCGATTATAAGAAGTGCCACACTAATGACTACTCGGACTACTTTAAAACTGCACAGTTCTTGCTCGGTGGAAAGGTTACAAATGCCGCACACATCAGGAAGTTTCGGAGCGGTCCTACGGTCATGGGCAGTCACGGTAAGTGATTACATGGCATCCAAGTCGATTTAACTTTAACGGGCACCAGCTATTGTACGCTTGTCAGCACGTTTGTCGCAACAGTGTCCTCGCACTGGTGCGCATCGTGCTGAACACTGTTTTGAGCAAACAACATCACGGCGCGGAATGCAATTAGCCACACTGTCACTGTATTTGTGCTTATTATAGAGCGGTAAATAGCAAAAACATTGCGGAATGCGTCCTTCGGTTGGAATATTCCCATCACCAACAGAATGTGATGGAAATTGATCTTGTTACAAGACACAGTTGTGTGCCGAGTTAGGCAAACTCCTGGGTGCGTCAGATTTCTCAAAGGAATATCTATGTTCGTCCCATTCGCAGTCAATTGTTTACCACGCTTTAGTCATAAGCGATGCTTTGAAGATAAAGCTACCTAAAGAGGTCAGTGTTGACCGGCACCACTTCAGCGGAGTCACGGCATTAAAGCATGCTCGGTGTTCACGCAAGATCAATGGACGAAAGGGCGTTGTGCTCCACGGCAACAACTGCGCCACGCTAAAACCTTCCTTGCAGTGTATCAACGTCTTCTTATTAAAAGTTCTCTTGAAACCATATTAGGTCTATTCGTTACCGGCCAGGCAGGCTACAAATAAGTAACACCGCGCGTCATTTGTTATGCATTGCCGCGACATGAACCCTGAAATTGTGTTCCATGCTAGAGGTTTCTATCCATATCTCCCGGAGCACAATTTTACGATTTACTATTTGCGCAGTTTATGCTCACCATCAAAACCTCACATTTTGGCTGAAGTCTATCCATTACGATGGATTTTACGGTTCGGACTGCGAGGGAGACCAAATTCGTGGAGTTATCAGGCTGTATCGAAATGTCCAGTACGTAGAGGAAACTATGAACATGCCCAATGGTGCTCACTCAGCGCCCTCAACAGTCTGAATACACTGCACCCGTCACGGCAGGTAAAGAGCTTCTCACAGCTGCGGAACGACTTCTACGAGACCGACACGTTCTACCTGTGCACGGGCGAGCAGACGACAGTGCGGGGCGCGAAGGTGTCGCGAGAGGAGGCGCACCGCGGCGTGGAGGACAAGCGGCTCAACAAGATCCTGCGACGCCACAACAGCGAGCCCCTCCTGCAGGGTGAGAGAGAGAGGGGGGAGGAAGACAGGGAGAGGGAGAGAGGGGGAGAAAAAGCCAGCTGGAGGAAGAGAAGGGGAAAGAAAGACAGGGAAAGGGAGCGAGAGAGGGAAGAAAAAGACAGGGAGAGGGAGAAAGGAAGAGAGAGTGAGGGAGACAGAGAATTGGGGAAAGAAAGTGAAAAGGAGAAAGAGGAAGACAGAGGTCAGTTAACGGAGAAGAGGAGCAGGGCAGACAAAATTGAAGAGAGAAAAAGGATGCGATGTAGAACAAAGTCACATCGTTCAACTTTTGGGGTAGAAGTTTCAGGTGCTCAAAGGCACAATAGTTTTTTCCGAAAAGAAATATTTGGCTTCGTGGGTATTTATGTGGAATGCTCAGCATGCTGTCATTCCTCATAAGACAAATTTTTGACACGCTCTTTCATTACGATGAAGAATTTTGAGCTTAGCGCGGATTCTAGCCGCCAGACAAACATGCGGTAGTGTTATTTGCATTGTGATGGTATGTTAGGAAGATCACTTCACAATGAGCAGCGTCAAGCATCCGACAACTTCACATTTTGATCGCTCCCTATTTTAACAGTGCTGCATAATGAAAGCGTTGTAATTTTGTTGATGTATGCGTGTTTCAGTGAAAGAAAAGAAGCCGCTGACGACGCGAAGCAGGGCTGAATCTGTGAGCGACGTCTCGGCTCCGAAGAGCGCCTCCGAGAAGTCCAAGGTCAAGGTCAGCCTGCTAGGCCGCGTGCGGACCTTCTACAAGCCGTCCAAGGACATGCCCGTGCAGTACCTGCCGCCGGAGAAGCGACTCAAGCTGGACTGGGTGTATCCTCTGATACTGGTCTGCTGGTCGCTGTCAGCTTATTTATAAGTTTGTATTTATAGTTGGTATATTTATAGTTGGTGTTTTGTCAGCACAGTGTTATAGTTGGTATATAGTTAGCATAGTTTTACAATGGACGGCGCTGGTGTAATACGTGAACACTTCGTTGGCCCCTCAATCGCGGGACGCTTTTCAATGTGTCTTTCCTCTTGTGATCCGCGTATCCCGGTCAGGGCCTCAAGAGGCAGAGTGAGCATTCGTCGAGCATTTCCAGCCCTGGGATCGGCAGCGCACGGCTCGTCTTCGGACTTGTGAGACTTGGGTTCGAGCGAATCGATTCACTTAAAGATAAATGATAATTTGACACGGGCATGGACCGCGAGCACGGAATTCAACTCGACCCTAACGACTTAGACTCACCGATTATAGAAGCCTGGTGGTTCGAACAAATGAGCGTCCATATTTAATTGTCTGTAAAGGGCGTGAGGGCCCACACAGCGCATGAGGAAAATGTAGATTCAGTTTGCTACACAGAATAAGGAAAAATCGTCAAACCCATTGGGCTGCGTTGCGTTGAATGACTCAAGCTTCTCGGCGGGTTCCGGCTGCGTTTAAACTTTGCTTAACTTTGTCTACGTCAAGTTAGTTTGCACCTAGGCTATGTTTTTTTTTTTAGTTTGGATTGGATTGGTGTAATCTAGTGTTTATTTTACACACATTTGTATCTAGTTCAAGTGATTAAGTTTGTAATTAATTATTTTTAGTGACGAGGTTACAAAAGATTGTGTCAGCAATTAAAAGTAACTAAAGGTAAAAAAATACTGTCATAACCTCAGTGTCTATCTCAATACTAACTGTTCGAGAATTTAGGTAGGACTATCAGTTAAATCAAAATAATTTTGGGCTGGGTAAGGTGCTAGCTTGTTGCCAGTTATGACATTAACCCTTGACCTCTGCCTCTGGCCGCCTGTTATGAACCATCCTCTTTCCGTGCGACTTCGTCTGAAGTCGACAGGATTCGGACTGAACGCTTTAGGACTCGGCACCGACTCAGACCTGGTCTCAGACCCAGACTCAGGATCCGTATAAAGTGCTGGACTTTAACTCAGACTTTGGCATGGGTCTGGTGTTAACTCGGGACTCTGAACCAGACTCGGTGACCAGCACCCGGACTCAGACTCGGTGACCAGCACCCGGACCCAAACTCAGTCACTAGCACCCGGACCCACGCTCGGTCACCAGCACCTGGACCCAGATTCGGTCACCAGCACTCAGGCCCGGACTCGGTCACCAGCACCCGTACCCAGACTCGGGTTCACGTTATTTACTCACACCCATGTCTGCCCTCAACAACGCCCGAGACAGTTGTGATCGTGTTTACCTCGAGCTATACTAAAGCATTCTTCATCACTACTTCTCTGCAGATCGCTATGCATCGTGGACTCGCCTGTAAAGGTGTTGTGCGAATACCTGGCGTAAAACTCGAAGCATTATGCTATAAAGACGGATTTGATGCTCGTTATTTTCAGCAACGTTCTCTTTCTTCCTTTTTGCCTATGTTTTCCGCCAAACATTACAATCTTGTGAAAAGCGCTTAAGCTTTGAATACTTATGTCAATTTGAGTCCAGTATGCAAACACATTCTTTCAGTTTTAATCACAATGAAGGAAAAGCACCTCCATGAAAGCTCAATGATCATGATGCCAGATGAAGCCTCTGGGCGGTGCTATTGTGTGAAGCGAGCGACATGACTTTGTTTGCACCTGTGCCAACCGTACCGAAGAAAGATCAATGCTAGGGCGCGGGGGGATTCAAAGAAGCCAGAATGCGTCAAAACTAAATGGAGACAAACGGCGGGCGAACTTTACAGCTTAGCACGCCATGGGTCCAAACGGCCAATTACCCCGGAGTTGTTAGTGTAATGGCTTCTTGTCAAGTGACGCGGCTGCTCGGAGAGTACATTTCAAGGGTCAGTTGAAACAGCCAAAAGTGCCGGGTGAATGCCTGCTTGGCCCGAGGGATCGTCACCTTCTGCAGACGTCACCTTCGAGCGGATTGTTCCGACGCATGCGATATCCAGCCGCGTGCAGTCATGGGTCGCAAAGCGAACCCGCTCTAACGTGAGATACGCCCATTTCATAGTCTCCCAACCATTGGACAGCGCTTTTGAAACTTTGCAGTTAAGCCTGATTTGTAATGCAATCATACAAAACTTGGCGTGAGGGTTTGTCCGCACCATAGCTCGGCAATGCCGTTCTCTCCAGCGTCCGAATCTTTACATTGGCGGTTGCCCCCCCCCCCACACGCCCCCCCCCCCACCCCAGCGGCCAGCGCTGGTCGGCCCCTGCCCCTCAGACCCCTCCTGCGTGCATGCGCCACCCAATGCCGCGCCGTTTCCCTGACCGACCGACCAGTCACGGCTACCGCGGCGTGGACGTGTACCGCAACCTGTGGGTGCTGCCTTCGGGCGAGCTGCTCTACTATGTGGCCGCCGTGGCCGTGCTGCTGAACAGGCACACCGACTCCCAGCGGCACTACACCGAGCACTCGGAGGACATCCTGTGGTGAGTTCTGCCGCGTCCCGCGCCGGTCACGCGGCGGACGCCGAGCTATGCCGCGCCCCGCCCCGCGCTGGCCACGCGACCGACGCTGAGCTCTGCCGCGCTCCGCCCCGCCCCGCGCTGGTCACGTGGCCGACGCTGAGCTCTGCCGCGCCCCGCCCCGCCCCGCCCCGCGCTGGTCACGTGGCCGCCGCTGAGCTCTGCCGCGCCCCGCCCCGCCCCGCGCTGGTCACGCGGCGGACGCCGAGCTATGCCGCGCTCCGCCCCGCCCCGCGCTGGTCACGCGGCCGACGCTGAGCTCTGCCGCGCCCCGCCCCGCCCCGCGCTGGTCACGCGACGGACGCCGAGCTATGCCGCGCTCCGCCCCGCCCCGCGCTGGTCACGTGGCCGACGCTGAGCTCTGCCGCGCCCCGCCCCGTCCCGCGCTGGTCACGTGGCCGACGCTGAGCTCTGCCACGCTCCGCCCCGCCCCGCGCTGGCCACGTGGCCGACGCTGAGCTCTGCCGCGCCCCGCCCCGCCCCGCGCTGGTCACGCGGCCGACGCTGAGCTCTGCCGCGCCCCGCCCCGCCCCGCGCTGGCCACGCGACCGACGCTGAGCTCTGCCGCTCCCAGCCCTGCGCTGGTCACGCGGCCGACGCTGAGCTCTGCCGCGCCCCGCCCCGCGCCGGTCACGTGGCTAATGCCGCGAGACAGCGCCAGACGCGACGAGCGGTGTTGGTTCGTGGCCACATTCAAACACTGAGCGAAATTGCTCACGTTTGTGGGTTGTCGTGCGTCGCACTGAGCGGTCCTTCGCGGCTGCTGCCGCTTGTGACCCGGTTGGGATTAGCTGTCACTATTAATTTCGAGCTCAATGTACTTTAAAGCGTTTATGTCCGAATGTTGCACGATGGTAGCAGTGACGGCTGATGACAGCGGTGAAACACGGCACAATGGGCGGCTTCATTTCATGGTTTTGCGGTCGTAAGTCTGACCCTCCGCTCTTCAGACTCGGCATGCCCGCTTGCATTTATTTCAGTCACGTGCTTGCGCTTCTGTCAATAATTCTGCACATTCAAAATGATTGCTGTTTGCCACAGCACATGCAACCCCTTTGACTGCCACAATTCCCGCTAACATGCATGCCCTAACCCCAAACACACTGCTCTTGCATGGGCATCAAAGTGTCCCGAGCCCTCCGAGTGCTGTCCACACTCTCCGTCCACGCTCCCGCCCAACGGCATGGACACGCAACAGTGATCACCCATGATCACTGTTGCCCATGTTCATGATCCGCTCAGCCCAGCTGCCCTCGTGACACGGCACACATCCCATCTCAACGCGGAAAGGTGGCCGAGGGGTAAAGACGCTGGTCCGTAAGAAGACAACCGACTTGTTTCACTCTCACCTCAGCGATAGAATACCCCGTGGAGCAGGCCATGACGCGCGCGTCTCCGTCGGCAGCATGGACCTGCACCCGTCGCGGCACATCGTGGCCTCCGGCCAGCGGGCCGGGCCGGGCTCGCGCGGCGCCTCGGTCCGGGTCTGGGGCGCCGAGCGCCTCGACACGCTGCACGTGTTCGGCAGCCGGGAGCTGCAGGTGGGCGTGGCTGCCGTCAGCTTCTCCAAGATGAACCAGGGCGCCTACCTGCTGGCCGTGGACGCCGGCGATGAGCACCTGCTCACCGTGTGGACCTGGCACAACGAGCAGATCCTCGGCAAGGTGGCGGTACGTACCGCGAGCAGGCTCCGGCAAGGTGGCGGTATGCACCAGCGGGAACTGATGCAGCGTATCCTCGCTAAGACAGTTACATGAGTGATGAGCGCGAGGACGTAGAGTTGTTGAGTTGTTTTCCGTTAATCTTGGTCGTTTATGAGCTTGGTCAGCGCTGCATGTATCATTAACGACATGTGCCCTCAATTCTTGTAAACTGTGTCAATATTTACTTCGAAATAACTCTTATAACGCATCATACATGCCGCTTCGTGCAATACAGGATTTTGCAGCTACCTGCAAGTTCCCTGTCGTCGTGTGCTTGCCAAGATTAGGGCGAGTTTGAAGCACCTGGGTTGCAAATGTGTTCGCTTGCGAATGACCTCGTATTTCGTTATTCGACAGTGCCTCTTTTGAAGCGCCCATGAAAGTTGAAACGGCTCACGTGTTCCGCTCGGTCTGTCCCTGTGCAGACGCACCAGGACCACGTGTACGGCGCCAAGTTCCACCCCATGGACAACAACCTCATCATCACGCACGGGAAGCATCACCTGACGTTCTGGAACAAACGAAGGGACGGTATCTTCGATTCTGTTGACGTCTTTGGAACCGTAAGCTTTCCTGATCAAGAAGCGATTGTGTCATAATGTAGGTGCCACGATGTTCTTATAGAATAAAATAATTTAGCACTTGAAGTAAAAATATGCTTTGAGTAATGATGCACTTGCACTTTACGAAACTAAGCTGAGCAGCGAATTTTCTACAGCCTGTAAGAAAATTCTACCCACGTTGTCAATGCCACTATACCCTAACCCCGACATAATTACCACACATTTCGAAAGCCTAAGCACACCAACTACGTCTTACCTTCTCTTGGATAAGCCGCCTGAGAGGCACTCTACCGACTCGAGTCGGCCGCCTGCAGTGCTATGCGTGACTCGAGTCCGCCGCCTGCATTGCTGTGCGCGACTCGAATGGGCTGCATGCAATGCTGTGCATGACCCTGGTCGGCCACCTGCAGTGTTGAGCGTGACTCGAGTCGGTCATCTCCATTGTTATACGTGACTCGAATCGCCTGCACTGCTGTGCGTAACTCGAGTAGGTAATCTGCAGTGCCGTGCGTGATTCAATTCGTTCACCTGGAGTGCTATAATTGACTCGAGTCGTTCGCCTGCAGTGCTGTATATGACGCAAGTCGGCCGTCTACAGTGCTGTAATTGACTCGAGTCGGCCGCCTGCAGTGCTGTGCGTGACTCGGGGCGGCCGCCTGCAGTGCTGTGCGTGACTCGAGTCGGCCGCCTGCAGTGCTGTGCGTGACTCGGGTCGGCCGCCTGCAGTGCCGTGCGTGACTCGGTCTCTGCGTCTCTGGCAGTCCTCGGCTCGGACGGTGCTGGCGGTGGAGTTCGAGCCCGGCGGGGATCTGATCACCGGCGACTCTGACGGCTTCATCACCACCTGGACCATCGACAACGAGGGCAAATACTACAAACGGGTCGACTTCGAGGCAAGAGCGGCCGAGTGTTCTGTGTCCTTGTGATGGGAGGAGAGGAAGATACTTGAGTCTGATTCCCCGCGTCTGTCCCAGAGGCGGACACGGTGCCAGGCTTTGCGGCAATGATGCTCATCCCAGCTGCATGCCCCCAAGTCTCTTTGTACTAGTACGGCCATAAATATTGTGGCGGCATTATTCCGGATACATAAGTGATCAACTACGCAGTGTAGGGCGGGCCGGTGCAGAATAAAAACGGTATTGCATGAGGTGACGCATGGCAGTGCCAATGTCAACTATAACGCGGTTTTCAACTCACACAACTCGCTTTTATTCAGCCTGGTCGAGCGTCGATGTCGTGTGCTGGGCCGGCCCGCCGCTGACACCAGAGCGAGCGTGACCGTGCCGCGTGCCACAGGCGCATTCCTCGGCGGTGACGTCACTGCTGCTGCTGTCGGAGGTGACGCTGCTGTCGGGCGGCGAGGGCGACCGCAGGATCTGCGCCTGGGACTGCAGCGAGCAGTACACCAAGCGAGCCGAGACCAGGGTAGGTCGGACGCCGTGCCGGCTCGGCGCGCTGTTCTGGTGCGGGTGCGTCTCGCGGCAGTCACCAAGCGAGCCGAGACCAGGGTAGGTCGGACGCTGTGTCGGCTCAGCGCGCTGTTCTGGTGCGGGTTCTGGTGTTCTGGTGCGGGTTCTGGTGTTCTGGTGCGGGTCTGGTGTTTTGGTGCGGGTCCTGGTGTTCTGTGCGTCTCACGGTACGGTGCACGGCGTGAGTCTTTCACCGGGGCTTATTTACAGGTTAGCATTGCCGTAAGTACCATATCGGGCTCAGGCAGGTACCATTACCATCATTGGCTACCGCATCCTTTAACAAAACGTTCCGCCTGGCGCCTTGCTGTCTTCGGCTGAGGCTCCTGCGCCTCGCTCATAAGTCCATTATTCACGGCTTCATGGCTTCACGGAACGGGAAGTGCATGTCGTGCTTGAAGGCAATGTGGTCAGTTACCCTCACAACGTCCCAGCCAAACAGACCTGACGATGGCGGGGCTTCATACAGGCCAGTCAGCTGGCTCGTTACCACCGAGCGGCCAATTCACTGAGTGCTAGTTTTCACATTAAATCCGAAGCTTTTAAGTAGATGAGTTTCCGGGGTTAGAGCTACGCTAAGCAGTGGTTGATGTGAGAGCTGATCCCTACCATCTGATTGTGCCGGGTCAACGGCAGAATTTGGTGGCGGAAGTTTGATGTGTCACAATGCTCGGCACGGCCCGCCCTCCCCTCTGACGTCACCTGACCTTAAGCGCGGCCTCTGCCACCGACTGCAGACCATACCTGTCAAGAACAAATGACCAGTTTCTAATTTGACTTAAATCCATCCCGCCACGGGTGGGTGGATTTGAAGACAGGCGTTCTAACCAACTGAGCTGTCGGGACGGACGGCTGACTTCAGCCAGTTGTCTTCAAGGCTGAGCCAGTCAGGGGTTTCAGGAGATGTGAGGTCTGCCAGACCCACTCGTTGTCCAGTGAAATACAATAGAATACACGCCTACAGTGGCGGAGGCTGTGATTTAGCTGGATGCAAACTAACATGCATGTTATGGTCGGCTTCGATACACACCGAAAATGCTGGACGGCCAGCCAAAGCCACTGAATTTATGCTCGAAGTGTATGGTGCGTAAAATTTGACAAAACGGCTTGGTCCGTGAAAATCGAATCGCGTCGTCACGGAGCACCTGTGCCGTTCCTTATGAAATGGTCTGCAAATCGGCATTTTGCCGTGTATCGAGATATAGATGGTGTTGCACTACACAGACCGAGAACCTTCAAGGAGGAAAAGAACCATTTAACTCGATCTTCGTATTGCCGGTTGCATGCTTCGGCGACAAAAACGCCGTAAAGAAGGGTGGTGTCGTAAAAATGAAGAAGATGCCGTTTTGTCTGTGATTCTCATGCTGAAAAAGTCCTATCTCTTCTCAATGGAGGACGTCCTAGTTTGAGATGGTCGTCGTCGCATGTGTGTAATATCACATGACCTGCACTAAGGACGTCAAACAATATCACGACACGGCGAAGATGGGGCCCTGTTCTTGCCAACCCTCACGTTGCATGATAACGGCCCCCAGCCCTGTGAACTGACATCAGCTGATTCGCTCGTGTCAGCGGCCGCGGCGCCAGGTGACCTCCCGTCACCCAGGCGGCGTCGTAACAGCGTGATCCGCACCGGCTGACCTCGTTTGGCCTAAAACGGCTGGAGTATATCTGACCTAACACGGACCGACGCATACGGCATGTATTGGCACGTGATTATTGTGAGAAGTTCGATTGTTTGCGATTTGTTCGACGATACTGATCCCCGGCCAATAGCAAAGACCCGAAGATACTTTTGTCGAAAATAGGCGCCAAAAGCGAATGCTTAATCCTCGCGCGAACCAGGGGCACCGGGCTTTGCTTATTGCTCTGCTTCGTGTGTGACCAGACGCCAGCCGTACCGAAGCCTTCATTTGCGTGCAGACGGCAGCGCTGACTGGCCGGGTCCACCCGGAGTTCCATGACCTGACCTCGTCTGAACCGCATGACCTGTGTTCCGTCGCTGAACTGACCCCAGTAACCCCGCCCCTGTGACCTGTTTCAGCTGCCTGAGGCGGCTGGTGGCATCAGAACGCTGTGTCCGCAACGAATCAACACCAACGACGGAAACGTGTACGCCGGCACGGTTAAAAACATGATTCTAGAGGGCTCCATCATGCGTCGCTTTAACACGGTGAGTAGCTCGCCTTGGTGTTGCGGTAGAAACGACGAGTGAAAGTTAGCGTAGTGTGCGGTATTTTTCAGTCCAATACATGGTGGTATTATTGCGCGATTGTGCTTCGAAAATGATTAAATAATCGAATAGAAGAACCCTTGCTCGGCTTTCACCAAAATGCTCCGCTTTATTACACCTGATCAAGCGTGAACCATGTACAGGTTGTGCCTTCCCGCGTCTCGTGCGAAACATGGTGGCCTGCGTCAGCTGCATCAGATCCTGTCCCTCTGGCGTTCTGAGCGAAAGGCCCTGGCGTTCTTTCACCTGAAGTTTCACACGAGTGCCGGCCAAATAAGCCTTTCCCCGTGTTTGTCGTCCAGTAGCCGTGGTCTCCTTCACCCGCAGGTGGTGTTCGGACACAGCAAGCACCTGTGGGCGCTGGCGGGCTGCAACGATGACGACTGCTTCATCACCGCCGGCTATGACAAGCTGGTGGTGAAGTGGAACGACCACCACAAGGTCATCTGGAAGTCCCCGGTACGGCCTGACTGTCATGCTTGTCGTGACTGTGAGGGTCCGTCCTGACTGTCGTGAATGTGAATTTCCGTCGTGACTGTGACGGTCTGTCCGGACTGTCACGTCTGTGATGGTCTGTCCTGACTGCCATCACTGTCGTGACTGTGACTGTCTGTCATGACTGTCGTGACTGTGAGGGTCCGTCCTGACTGTCGTGACTGTGACTGCCTGTCATTACTGTCATAACTGTGACGGTCTGTCCTGGCTGTCGTGAATGTGAATTTCCGTCGTGACTGTGGCGGTCCGTCCGGACTGTCATGTCTGTGGTGGTCTGTCTTGACTGCCATTCCTGTCGTGACTGTGATGGTCAGTCCTGATTGTCGGGACTGTGACGGTCTGTCCTGACTGCCGTGACTGTGACTGTCTATCATGACTGTCGTGGCTGTGACGATCTGTCCTGACTGTCATGGCTGTGGCTGTCTGTCATGACTGTCGTGACTGTGATGGTCAGTCCTGATTGTCGGGACTGTGACGGTCTGTCCTGACTGTCGTGACTGTGACGGTCTGTCCTGACTGCCGTGACTGTGACTGTCTATCATGACTGTCGTGGCTGTGACGATCTGTCCTGACTGTCATGGCTGTGGCTGTCTGTCATGACTGTCGTGACTGTGAGGGTCTGTCCTGACTGTCGTGACTGTGAGGGTCCGTCCTGACAGTCGTGACTGTGACTGTCTGTCATGACAGTCGTGGCTGTGACCGTCTGTCCTGACTGCCGTGACTGTGACGGTCCGTCCTGACTACCGTGTCGTGCCGTCCAGCCGGAGGTCGGCTGGCAGGTGACCCGGGCGTCCCGTCAGATTAAGCGTAACGTCCCCAAGTGGCCACCTGATAGGACGGTCACCCCTCTGATTGCGGAGCTTGTCACTGGCTGCGCCTTGTTCTAATCGGAGCAGAGCTGTTGTGCTCTTGAAAGTTAAGGAGGAAGCTTGCCTTCAGTGAAGTTTGTTTGCTAGCCTCATTTGCACAATAACGGTGACCCCTCCACTGGCCTCCACTGCCGCTGACCGTTCGCCCGCTCTTGACTGTTCGTCTGTTCCGTTCGTCGCTGACCTGGGCTGCTGGCTGCACGGCAGATTGGCAGCGAGGCGGTCTCGTGCGCCATCCACCCGCTGGACACGGTGGTGGCCGTCGGCTCCATCGACGGCTACCTCTCCGTCTTCAAGCTGTCGGACGGCTCCCAGATCGGCTCATTCCGCGTGTGCGGCCAGCCGCTCAGCAGCCTCAGCTACAGCCCAGGTGGGGCGCTCGGCTCCGGCCGCGGTGTGGCGTCGATGCGCTGGGACACCCGTGCATGCACTGAGCTACAGCCTCGGCCAGATGCCACGTCACAATCGGGCAGAATCTCGCTGAGACTCGCTTCAGCTCGGACGCCGTCCACAGGCCCGTGTTAGACCTAGTGTTACAGCCGAGGTTGGCCCCGCAGCTGCAGCCTGCCGCTGACCCCGACCCGCATACCCTCAGGCGGTGACATGCTGGCGGTGGGCGCCCAGACGGGCAGCGTTTACCCGTACAAGGTGGGCCGGGACGGCACCGTGTACGTCAAGTTCGGCCCCATGCAGGGCACCCAGCCGCTGACCCAGCTGGACTGGAGCACGGACGGCGAGTGTCTGCAGGCCGTCACTGTCGACCACGAGCTCATACTCTGTGAGTGTCCGGCCGGGAGGACCGCGCCTGGGGGGGACACGCTCCTGCATGCGTCGTGTTGCGAGGCTCCGGTTGCGACGAATGAGCATTGGACAAACGGGAACTCGGGTGCGTGAAAGGGAACTCGGGAGCGTGAGTTGAATACGCTTGGCTCTCGGAATCCGCGACTGAGTGTCCAGTCCTGCGTAGCCTGTAGGTAACAGTTCGTTCATACTGTTACCGCAAACCGGAGGCTAGTAAGAAACCTCTGTCCGGTATTGATCGTAACATTCCAGACGTTCCAGACGTTCACTTGACTGGGTGTCTTGTTGCGTGGACATTAGAGAAGGTTGTCTCTCGGCATTATTTATATACGAAGGAACAATACATGAATGGCTGACTCCCCTGGAATCTTGTCAAACTGCTACCGATCCAGCGAGTTGTGATGATCAAAATTGAACTGGGGCAAATGCGATGAATTGTCCCTTTCAGGGAACAAACGATCGCTGACGAAGGAAAAGTTCCAGTTCAACTTACGGGACAAGAATTGGGCGTCGTATACGTGTACTGTGGGCTATCCGGTTCTAGGTGAGTGCATTTCATGCTTGAGAGTCGGATGTATTGCGGAAATTACTGCATGCTAGCTTCTGTATGCTGTTGTGAATAGCGAATCAACGGTATTTCACCAATGTCCGCTCAATGAGCGAATCAAGCATGAGCACCTCACTCGCATTCGTTTACAGGCAGAGTACTTGGGAGTTGACCTACGCAAATTACCGTAGCGTTACGGACGCGCGACGTACGACGTGACGCCATGATAACCAGTGTGTAGCTGAATACGGCTGACACTTATACGGCTAGTGCTAATCGCGTGGAGTCGTGGAGACATTCAGATCGCTATCAATGACGTGCAAGAATAGGCTGCAATTCTCATTTCGGGGCTTCCATCTCTGATGCAACTCTACATTAGACACATCCTTTAGATTCACGTTTATATACGTGCATATCTGGCATAAGCTAAGTTGTCCATGAACTGGCTTGACCTCGGCCGGGGCGCGGCCGCCGCTCGCAGTAGCTGACGTGCCCTGACCCGGGCTTCCAGGAGCGTGGCCGGACCTGCACTTTGACCGTCAGCAGGGCGTCTGGTCGGACAGCTACGCCGACTCGCGTAAGGCCAAGGTGCTGGTGAGCGCCTGCCGGTCGCGTGACCATGACCTGCTGGCCGTGGGCGACTCGGAAGGCGGCATCCAGCTCTACAGGTGAGGGGCTGGGTCACCTCCGGCCTCTGACGCCGGTTCACCCCTCCCAGCCGACTGGCTGGCTGGCGAGTGCCCGCTATCGCTGATTGGTCGGCAGCGGCGTCGACAAGTGGTGGGTCGGGCGCATTGATGACCGGTCTTAAGCCAGGTCTCAACCTGAACAGTGCTGACCTCCCGGTCGTGATCTTTCTCGGTGCGGGTGCTACTGCTGATCTTTCCCCGGGCACTCGTCCCCCACGTGACCGGGACTGATTCTCGCCAGGTACCCGTGCCCGCTGAACGTCAAGGAGGCGGCGCAGTGCCATAGCTACAAGCCGCAGAGCTCGTACGTGGCCAGCGCTCGGTTCCTGCGCAGCGGCCGTCAGCTGGTCACTGTCGGCGGCACAGACGCTACTCTGCTGCAGTGGAGGGTCCAGTAGCGCTTAGGCGCTCTCCTGCGGTGGAGGAGCCTGCGACGCCGAGGCGCTCTCCTGCGGTGGAGGAGCCTGCGGCGCTGAGGCGCTCTCCTGCGGTGGAGGAGCCAGCGGCGCTCTGGCGCTCTCCCGCGGTGGAGGAGCCTGCGGCGCCCTGGCACTCTCCCGCGGTGGAGGAGCCAGCGGCGCTGGCGCGCTCTCAATCTGTGGAGGAGCCAGAGGAACTGTAGTCCGGTGCGGTGAGGAAGAACGAAATAGAAGAAGACTTGCTTCATCAGGGTTCCGTCAGAAGAAGCGATGCTGAGATCGTATTGTTGCCGTGATAGAAGACCAGCTGACGCTGTGATTGGGTGCCACACCCTTCACTCGTGATTTGGTAAAGGAGGATCGTGTGATTGATTGATTGCGCTGAAGCTGCTGATAGACAACGATAAGAGAGGGTGGCCGCTGAGGAAGGGGATTCGGCCGCCACCACCAAGGGAGATTTCGTGTTGCAAAACAGACATTGAGGCGTGCTGTTAATGTAAGCGGACTGCACCAGCTGCGGGGGGTGCGTTGTAAATATTGTATTTGTGGGCCATGGAAGCCCACACGTGCTGTGCCCTACGCCCGCTGGTAATGAGCTGTACCTCAGCCAGCTGATACCTTTGCGACAACGCGTCAAAATGAGGTGAGCTGCGGAATGTGTCGGACCTCCCAGACGATCGGAGGGAGATGAACAGACTGTCGAATATTGATCTTGTGATGTCTGTAGGAGCCGTAAAGCAGTGGTTTAGTTTGACGGAAGGATTTAGACGAACTAGTATCGTCACGGATGGAAAAGTCATTCAGAGCATCCCTTGGTCCGACGTGTTAGAATGTACGTAACGTTTCGGCCAGCCATTTCTCCGGGGATCGTCAGGTGTTTTGAGTTCTGAGGACTGGCTGCTGGTTGGCTTTCAGCCACATACAGTCGTCAGCCATATCCCGGCCATCGTCACTCAGTACCTGGCAACGGCCCGAACATTAGCTGGCCGAAACGTTGTGAACGCACCAACACACCAGGCGAGGACGATAGTCCGAACGACTATTCCATCCGGTAAAGCGGTGCTTGTGGGTGATACGGGGCTCTCCGCCATCCGACAGCCAGGCGGCAGTCCAAGGAAGACTGCGCAGACCCGGGCTTTCCTGACGCGGTTTTGGATGCGGAACTAGAGGTCTATGCATCATGCTTGCGCGGGCTGACCAGGGACGAGTCAAGCGCGGCTCGAGGTGCTTGGATCACGAGACTTCAGCTACTGAAATCGCGCGAGACGCGCGGCAAACGAGATACTAGTTTTACATGCACCCTCTCGTTTATTTGTGCGGCATCTTAGGGGAGGGAAGGGTGGGGGGGGGGGAGGGGGGTGGCGCACCGCACAGTCTAATCGTACTTCGCACGGAGCAACGGTGCTCAGGAGTCTGGGAACTGGTGCCGGCCGGCCGTTTTCTACCGCTCCCGCGTGCTGCATTTGGCCTCGGGCTCACACCGGGCATTGATACGAAAGCGGATGGGTAAGCTCACATTGCAGTTAGTATTCGCACACACCTAGGAGCTCGAAGCACCCAACCATTGTAATCAAACGGTGCCACCGCACGGTGGGGTGTCAGCGTAGGTCGAAGCTCCCCATAGGTGACGTCAGGAAGGCTCTCTCGGACGCGGTGCCGTCATGACGTCATACCGATGTCATTGCATGCCTCGAAGCTTGCATCCTACGAGTGCCCTTCACTCGCTTACGTGCGTATGTGAAGTGTGCAGCCAGATCAAACACTGTCGCATAAGTTACGAGACAGCTGCGCGAGCGTTTGTCACATGGCGCATTCGATAAAATTGGCCTGCTTACTTCACCATGGCCTCTTAGCAGGCGTGAACTGTTGAGATCTACGTCCCGGAGAATCTCTTCAGTATCTCCCTCGCGCCCCGTGCGGGGAATGCTTCAAAAGCGATCGGTTTACGGTTTAACATCAGCAATCATGCCGCATGGTGATGTGATATGCAATAAACCACGTGGAAATCTGAGGTAGTCCTGGCTTCTGAGTGACTGCTGCATACATGGCACAGGTGGATTTGGACTATTCAGGGGTCTGCTCTCCACTTCACTGCGCTAAACTTGCAGCCCTTTTAAAGTGGCCTGCCAAGCATGATACGGATTTCAAAACTGCTGCCATCCTAGTTACTCTCACAAAAGTCGTGGCGCGCGTCTAATTCGGTATACTTTTACATTTGACAAATATCACATGGGATGACTTGGTAGCTTTCGGCGGTTTCCAGAGCGCAGATGTCTCACGTTGTACTCTTTGACACACAGAGCCTCCGTTCCCAAATCCAGTACTCCAAACACAAAACTAACTGTTCTGAGTATCACTGTACAGAGATTCGTGCTCCAGTGACATAGCACAAAGTAATGCGTGTTAGGTGTTGCATCATGACGCTTGCTGCACTACAAGCATGCCCAACGTACTAAGTTCACCAGTGCTGGCACGTTGCTTCCGACAAGGGGCGCGTCTCGCGTCATCTGACGTCATCACAGCGTCCACGTAGGAGCTGAGAGCCAGGCCATGCTGCGAGAACGCTCGCCATCGGCCGAAGTGAGAACCGTCTGTTCCTGCACCAGCCCTCGCACTAGAGATGGGCCTCGTTCGTAAGACTTATTTCCGGAAACCGGTGATTGGCTGCTGGTTCCGGAACCAAGAAAAAACGAAACAAATCGGTCTGGAAGCAGACCGAGGGAACCAGCAGGAACCAGGTTCCCGTCTCATGCTAAGTTGACAGATCCAGCAAAAACTAAAATCCAGCGAGACAAAACGCCGAAAAATCCAGCAGGAACCAAGATACAGCCCAGGATTAAACTGAGATCCAGCAAGAACCAACATCTAGTCTGTAGTGACGCCAGAGCCAGCAGCAGTCTTGTCAGCCTTGCTTTTCTAGGTTAAGCAGTGCTCCTCAGGGACACAGACTCCAAGTTGTTTGGGAGACTGCGTATGGGAAATGGCTGAGCCTTCTCCCCTGGTCCTCTTAAGAGTTGGGCGGAGCGAGGCCCGCGCCGGTGTGATCAGCACTGCCAGCTGTCCGTGCGCATCCGGAGCTACTCTCAAACGACCACAGCCATGCGAGGGCGCCGGGACGCGGCCGGGGAGGACGCGGCCGAGGAGGACCCAGCGGAGGAGGATCTGGCCGAGGAGGACGTGGCCGAGGAGGATCCTGCCAGGGAGGAACCAGCCGAGGAGGGCACGGCCGGGGAGAGCGCGGCTGAGGACCCGGCCGAAGAGGACCCGGTCGACAAGGACACGGCCGGGGAGGACGCGGCCGAGGACCCGGTCGAGGAGGACGCGGCCGAGGAACAACCCGCCGAGGAACACCCGGCAGAGGACACGCCGAGGGAGACCCAGCCGAGTCTTGCTAGCGTGTAAGCACGGCACACGCACTTAACACACAACACCAGCTCCCGCGTCTGGATTGTGCTAATCTCCACGAGAAAAACGCGCACCAACGAAAAGAGCGCAACGTGAAATTGCTTCGAGTATTGCGAAGTTTGCGTTTCATTCAAACGCCTTTTTACAAGTGGCCTTCGCAACCAGGCCGCGCATGTGGCAAGCGTGACACCAGATACGTAGCTTAGATACCATACGTACGGATATATGTACGTTTATTGCAGACACATCAATCATCGATGCGCGTACAAGCACATAAACAGGATGCGATATTTGCCTAGTGCGCCGATGAAATCCACGTCTTTGTTTGTCAGCAGTCATGTCCTCGTCATGCTAATGTTTAATGGCCTGTGAACAACAGATCATTCACAACAAGCAGGGTGATTGTCCACATCACAACAAATCTTACGACCGAAAAAGACCTACAGAAGGACACGTAATCTTAAAATATCAAGAACAGTTTCTCCCGCGACCTCACACGCCTAACGTTCAGCGATCGGCTCCCACTCCAGACGTCCTCCTCGTAGCACCGAGTGTAAGCCTCGGACAATGTGCCTGTCCAGAACAGCACTCCTGCGCGGTAGGAACGACTCAGCTGGTGCCGCTCTGCGAAGGTGGGAAGTCCAGAGCGGACGCGTGACGCGTGATCCCGTGCTGGCGACAGGCGGTCACATGCACGATATGCGTTGAAAGAGGTAGACAGATATGCACTGGGAGCGAAATGCGAGTATTTCATCGGAAAATGTAAACCCGCAGTGAGGTCATTCCAGCGGAAGTGCGACATCTCTCACAAAGCATGGGTCAAAAGGCGCCTACGCATCACTCGCATGTGCTGATAAATCTCACAATGTTACAGACGCTGCTACATGCACATCACAATGGTTAAGATACAATGCCGGAAAGCTAGATGCATATCAAAGTTAAGATAAAATTCCGGCGACCACATCAGATCAGACAGCGTACCAATCACGTGGCCGTCCGGCGAGCCCCCATGGTCAGCGCCGCCGCGTACATCCGACGGCACCGCGCACGAGCGGCTGCCTCCGGCACAACCAGCCTCAATCACAGGCCCAGTATCAGGGCGACAGGCGAACAACACACGCAGTCACATCAACTATCAGTGCTTGCCACGATGAAGTAGTTTCTGCGAATGTCTGCACTCAGTGCGGTTTCCACAGACACGAGCTCTGCTTCGTTGGGGTACTCAGGGAGGGAGATGCCGACCTTCAACAGTTTAGACGCATGCACGCACACGCACGGATAGCATGATGTCAAACGGGCGTACTCACCGGCCAAAGAAATAAAAAAATGCATGTTCTACCTGCTACAGCCTAATACACTGGACTACAGCACACGATGTGTGTCTCCATGATCCATCTAATCTATCCACGTTTTCCACGTCGGAAATGTCTCTGCTCGACGCTTCTGTTCGGCCGTTCGGCACCGGCGCTCCAAGGCTCCCCAGCTGAACACGGTTCAACAGGAGCCCAACGACGCGGTGAACACAGGCTAAGTCGTCCCAACCACTGACCAACATGGGGTGGCGCAACATCAGAGACGGGTAGGACCCCGGGAAAATCATGCCACAAAGACAGACGTGGACAAAACGAACTGCACCTGCAGTGTAGGGGATACAAATGATCTACCACGAGTTTGCCTAAAATCATTTTGCAGGGCAAAAAGGTGGCATTTGGATCAGGAACTTCGAGGCAAATTCATTGCGTACGAAGATCAGTAAGGAAGACCACAAACAAAACAAGCGGCGGGTTTCTATCCGAGGAAAAGCCTGAGAGAATAGACCCAGCTAGGACCGAAACACGATTACGACGAATAAAGGCTAACCAACGAAACCGTGCCTCTGCGGATCCTCCATTCACGCCTCACTGGGTACACGCCTCCACGGTTGCCCTGAGTTGGGCTTGCCTGTGCCGCCGCCGTCGACACCGCTACCTTCACGCACGGGCATCGGCAAACCCCCTGCACCGCATCACCGGGCGTCTTAAGAGGCGGCAGCCGCCGGGGCAGCCGGCGCCGCCCGGCGCGCCTCCGGCTCCTCCTCCTCGTCTCCGGCGGCGGCGGCGGCGGCGGCGGCCGCTGGCGGCGCCACGTCCCGCAGCGCGGCCGCCGCGTCCTCCTCCTCCTCGTCGTCGCCGCGCAGGAAGAAGCCGGCCGGCGCGCCCTCGGCCTCCAGCCGGCGTCGGGAGAAGCCGCAGGCCCCCAGCACCAGCTCGTTGAACGCCTCCGGCCGGTCGGCGTACACGTGGTGTGACGCGCCCAGGATCGTCTGTTGAGGGGTGGACGGTCATCCCTGTCAGCACGCGGCAAACAGCGGCAGCGAGAGGCCCCACTCACTCTTGCCCATTTCTCTCCTGGTAAGCGGAGAAATGACCACGAGTGACAGGGCCTCTGATGGCCGCGGAGACACGACTACTGCACAGGTGGAGCGACCTATGTGCGAAATAAGTGACGACAATAAAGTTTAACTAAAAACACGTGTAAAATGTACAGATTTAGTTACAGGGAAAAGGGGGTTCAATGTTAGTGAATCAAGGGCCATGTCACTATAACCTCATTCAGATACCAATAGACTGTGAGCACCGAGTCGACCGCCGGCCCCGTGGTGTAACGGTTAGCACTCAGGACTCTGAATCCTGCGATCCGAGTTCAAATCTCGGCGGGACCTGCCCTTTTCGTAGTCTGAACGTGCTCCTATCGATGATCATTTGCGCTTTCCTAAAACGCAGGCGCTACTTCAGCTTCGCAACGCGGCCTTTACATTCATTGCATTAAATCCCTGGTTTTGTTTCAATGCCGCAGCCGATAAAAACTGCATCCAGCGATACACGGCGCGGCCGTCAACAATTGCTTTCATGAAATATGGCACTTCTTACACTGAACAAGCAATTCTTCTCTCCCCCTACTCCCACCCGATAAAACACACTTTGTGCATGCTTACAGCCCGAAACTGCGTAATTAACAGCTGGATGTCGTTTTTACTAGAAAATATCCCTGCTTTTTGCAATTTACGCCACAGAGACTACATCGTGCCACTTGAAATGCATGCTGCACACTAACGCTTTCCGTGCCCCATTACATTGCGCCCATCACTGATGAGCCATTTTATTTACCAGCTGCCAATGAGAATCAATAGCCAGTGGATCAATGAGATCAATGAGGTTAACGCCGACGCAAGGCCAATAATGATCAGCATAAGATGTACTGCTGTGATAATTCAAGACGATTTCGCTTAAAATCTTGGCGATACCTATATTCATGGATTTCCAAGAGCTATTTAAACTTTTTGGCTACTATGGTTGGTGACGTCAATAATATGCTGTTGCATTCAGTGTGTTATGTTCCTCACGCCGCCCATATCAATGTTAATGTCTGGACTCTGCCCCCCACCACGTGGCTCACTCGCTTTGCGCGCCTAGATTACCAGATTACGCGCCATGCCGGTCTAGGATTGCTATTACAGTTGTTCGCGGGATCTTCTCACATTTACTGCCATCGCACCGATTTTTTGAAAATTTCGCTGAGAAGTAAAGGTACAAGAATAACATGGCAGAAGGATGAGTTTCGAGTTTTATGCTGACGACAATCGATCTTCGATGAATGTGCCGGTAACCACCCGTTAAATTATGTTATCAAGCACAAATAATCGATTTTGTCAAACCCCGACGTTTCAAGCTGGGCTCAAGGTCACGAGTAATGTGACTTATTGAGTAACACAATCTCACGAGTTATATAAAGCTCATGGCCACTGGCGAACATCAGCAAAGTTTGAAACGTCAGGTAAGGACCATGTTCACCAATATTTACTTAATCACGCCGGTTAACCAGCATCTCCCGGAACATCGCAGGTTAGTTATTTTCGGGATCGTAGCAGCATCAAAACTCATGGTACCGATAAAAGGAGCTCGAGGGCTGCCTCGCATACATCAATATATGGCGGAAGTATAGCACAGGCGTCAGAGAATGCAGGTGCACATATGAACGCACGAAGGACACCCATACAACCGCGACACTCCTCACCAGTCCCCCGGACTCTAGCCTGACAGGGGGAGAGGGCCCGCCGGCGGCCCGAGAGCGCGCCAGCCGCAGCAGGCGCCGGCACCCACCTCCACATCCACGTAGCTGTTGGGGCGCTCGCCGCGGATCTTCTGGCCGCAGTCGTCGATCCAGGAGCGCGAGCCGTAGATGGCCGTCATCGGCACCGACGCGTCCGACGCGCCGCACGCGCCGGATCATCGGGTTGCGCGCCCAGCCCAGGTCACAGCTCAGCGTGTGGAAGGCCACCTCCCCGCTGCGGACGGCGACGGCCCGGTGAGGAGGCCGGCCCGGTGGCACGGCGGGGGGCGCGGCGGGGTGGCCACGGCGGCGGCCCGTTACGGGGAGCGGCAAAGGGAGGCTGACAGCAAGCGCTGCGGCGTGAATGGACCGGTGAGATTCAATAATTGGAAGACGGCGATGCCCAACAGCTAACGGGGCAGTATGCATACTGTAAATATCATGCTTATTATTTCGGTCGAATAATATGAGCCTGCAGATTCCCACCATTATTCGCTTGCAGCCGCATTGTCTCAAAATGAGCCAAACGCTCGTCCGGTATGCATTATACCACACATGGACTGCTACAAATGTTTGTCGGAGAGGCCGCGGAAACCGGCTGCCAAAAGAACATCAATGAGCTGATACCGGGAGACACAGGGAATACAAATTCTGTAATTCCCTACAATCCACCACTACACACATGGGAACTCGCAACATTATTTCTTCACGGACACATTGTCTGAAACGGTCGGGATAGCTACCAGCCACAGCCCGTCACATCTCCTGACGCGCCAGCACCGCACAAAACACGCCCAATTCGCACCGGGGGCCTACATCCCCGATCTCAACACGACTCTAACGGCAGCCGGTGCTGCCACCTGCTGGGCCGGTCTCCCCGCAGATGGCGCTGACGACGTCTCCACAGCAGCGCTCCCCGCCTCACCGACCGATCAACGCCAGGCACGCGGCGACCTCTCACTCCACCAGCGCCGCGGGCAGTGCCGACCCGGCGCCGCGCACACACCTGGGGGTCTGGGCGTTGCAGTGGTAGATGTAGTTGGCCATGTAGTTGGTGCCGGGCGGACTGTTGACCAGCGAGGAGAACTTCTTCATCAGGTCGGGCCGCGCCTTGGCGATCAACGTCGAACCTGACGTCGACAGGACCTTCGTCAGCAAGTGATCCACAACACACGTCCTCTGCGTGTCAGCGGACGGCAGAGTGGACGTGGACTGATGGGGCACATCTTGAAAGTTGCACCTAAAGCGTCCACTTCGTTTCGACTATCTCGCGGCCTCGACCAAGATATTTCACGCCACCGCGGCTCAAACCAATTGGCAGTCCATTTTCTTGCTGTTGCTAAATAGGCTTCTTGTGGGGCATGAGAAGGGGGGACATACAGACTGCAGTCGCATCCTATTGCACTAATTACAACGAGCAGTCCAGTTTTCTACAATCTGTACGCCTCGTCGTCCTTGCACAAGCTTCCGTGCCTCTGCACGGCACACTAGGTCAGGGTCGTGTGCCGGCTAGCTCGCGGTGGAGAGCGGCCCCCGGCTCGCTCGAGACCACAGTCCCGCCCAGGCGCCCGGGGACTCGGTGGCGGTGGCGCGGGACGTGGACCTGACAACCGGCTACACCGTAAACACGTCACAATCACTTTTGTGTGGATTCTCAGCCATGTCGGCATTGAAGTCAATGGGACAGCGAGCACCGATATGTTCCTCTCTTCGTCAATTTAGTGCCTGGTGAGCTGAGGTCAGTCAAATTTTGATAAAGAACTTCATCAATTCGAAGTCATCAAACCACGTGCCAGCGAGTGGGAACCGCTCCATCGCCACACGAGCCTCGCCACGCTACACATACTTACTTACGCACAATCAACTGCAGCAAGCCAGGCCCGACGCTGAACCCCCCCCCCCCCCCCCGTCCCCGTCCCCGTCCCCGTCCCCGTCCCCGTCCCCGTCCCCGTCCCCGTCCCCGTCCCCGTCCCCGTCCCCGTCCCTGTCCCTGTCCCTGTCCCTCTTCTGTCTCTGTGTTCCCGTCCGGAACCGCAGCTGCCCTCCGACGGTCTAAAGGCGCAGATGACTTAAAGCCGGCGGCTAAGGCTGCAGTCCCACCGGCCTGCCCCTCCGGTGGCGCGCCTCGCCCTGCCCTGACGCGCCGGGCGCGGCAAGCTCCACCGTCGACTCACCCCAGGGTCCGCCCAGGCGCAGCACAGACAGCGGGTTCATGACCTTCACGGCGGCCAGCACGGCGCGCACCCACAGCGGGATCTGCGGCCGGTGCGCCTGGTTGGAGATCCGTTCGGAGAAGCCCCACGGGTCCGCCAGCACCAGGTGCTCCAGCCTGGCGGGTCACACGCGGACACGGGTCAGCGGGGCAGGCGGACACGCGGACACGGCGGGTCAGCGGGACAGGCGCACTCGCGGACACGGCGGGTCGGCGGGACAGGCGGACACGCGGGCTCGAGCGGACTGATGGCAAAAAGTCTGGAAGACAAAGCTGCCACAGTACCATTAATTCAATCAGGCCATTGGAACTGGATAATGCAGACCACAATCCCACTAAGACATGTTTTAGACGATGCCTAACGCGAGGGCAAACACCGGACACACGCCACGAACAGCGGCATACCATTCTCCCGTCACTTCCAGGGGCAAAGACAGGCCCTTCCGCACAGGAAAGCAGGACAACGACCGACACCAGTTACTTCCTTTACGTGCTGCGCGGCGTCCGCGGTCCCGCAAAAGTGACATCGTTGCCTGGCGGCCGACCACTGAGCGAGTCCCGAGCAGCCGCTGTGACGTCACCCGACCGAGTGCCGGCCACTCACCGCTCAGGGTGACGCAGCGCGTAGGCGCAGCTCAGGTAGCCGCCGAGCGAGTGGCCCAGCAGGATCATGCGGTCGATGTTCATCTCGCGGCGCCACGCCTCGATCGCCTGGGGGCGCGGGGCACCAGCGGTCCGTCACACATGGTGGGCCGGCCTCACGCGCAGCGCGCGCGTCACGTGGCGTGGGGCGTGAGCCGTGTGCCAGACGGGCCAGTGCATCACGGTCTGAATCATCCCGGCACGGAGCACGGCCGCTCAATTAGCCTGCAGCGAACGTCTGTGTCATTCCGCGGGACGGGCCGTGCCCTCGTTAGCGGGACCGCTGGGCACTAGTGTCGCTTCCTTACAACCGTGCCGAGCCGCGGCGTCCCACGAACTGGGAAAAACATCATGAGCAGCCAAGCACGGTTTCAAGCCGCTTCATTTTCTACGATGTCCCTCGCATCTTCGGGGCCCCGCTGAACTGCAAAACGCTACTGCTCCCTCGCTGCATAGCTCTCTCGCTTTGTTAGCGTCGCCTCTCGCCCGTCCGCCCGCCGTCTGCACGCGACCGGCAGGGGGCAATGCCCCGTCCGTTAACGAGTCCAGCTGAAGCGGGCTGGCCGCGGCACGAGCCCAGCCCCGCCAGCCCTAGCGGACGGCCCTCCGCGGCAGAGTGGCCGGCCACCGCCGAGACGCCGACACCGAGCCGGTCCTCACCTTGACAAACTGCAGCTCAACCTCGTCCGCCTCCTTGCTGAACGTGGGCCTGGAGGAGCGGCCGAACCCTGCCGGGAGATAGGCGGTCCGTCAGCGCACCCTGCTGACGGTGGTGACCGGCGAGGGGCGGCGCCGGCAGCGGCCGAGGACCGGAGCTTCAGCAGGGGACCGGAGCTCCAGCAGGGGACCGGAGCTCCAGCAGGGGACCGGAGCTCCAGCAGGGGACCGGAGCTCCAGCAGGGGACCGGAGCTCCAGCAGGCGACCAGAGCTCCAGCAGGGGACCGGAGCTCCAGCAGGGGACCGGAGCTCCAGCAGGGGACCGGAGCTCCAGCAGGCGACCAGAGCTCCAGCAGGCGACCAGAGCTCCAGCAGGCGACCAGAGCTTCAGCAGGCGACCAGAGCTCCAGCAGCCGACCGGAGCTCCAGCAGGGGACCAGAGCTCCAGCGGGGGACCGGAGCTCCAGCAGGGGACCAGAGCTCCAGCAGGGGCCGGAGCTCCAGCAGGGGACAAGCTCCAGCAGGGGACCAGAGCTCCAGAAGGGGACAAGACTGGAGCTCCAGCAGGGGACCGGAGCTCCAGAAGGGGACCGGAGCTCCAGAAGGGGACCAGAGCTCCAGCAGGAGACCGGACCTCCAGCAGGGAACCAGGACGGAGAGGGACGCCACGCAGCGAAGATGACCAGCTCAGGGTGGCAGCCGTGCGGATGGCGTGTCCGCGAGGTGCGGTGCATCATATTGCCGGAAACAAATATGGGTGGAGGAGCCAGCAGAGACGATGGGTTAGGCTGGTGCTGAGCAAAGGGAAGTCATTTCTGCAGATACGGACACTACATTAATTGGCCAATACGTTATAAAGCACATTTTGAAGCGGGAATGTTGGTGAAACTAGCCACTTGTTTCAAGTCCAGAGACTTAATGCTTTTGAAAATCAAGCTGTTCTTGTTCCGGCCCGGGGAGCGTCAACAGACAGCGGCGCCATTCCTTAGTCGTCCACAGGAGTAGGACAAAAGGTCCGGCCCCGGGGAGCGTCAACAGACAGCGGCGTCGTTCCTTAGTCGTACACAGGAGTAGGACAAAAGGGATAGCCATGTGTGCATGCGTGTACTTTACGTAACGACTGCACGATGATTTGGAGTTCAGAGCCAGTTTGGAGACTTTCGAGCATTCCGCAGCATTTTCAAATGAGACGTTTGTAATATCCAGCGTGCCACAAAATAGCTTGTCCACTAGCAAAATCCCACGGCACATTAAAAGATTGATCCCCAGCCAACGTGACCAATTTTGTGTATCGATCCCTCCAAGGTGGCAGCCCCGTTGAAGTAGGACCAAATCGATCGCATGGCATGAGCAAAATGAGCCGAAAAGATATAATCCTGGGCATATCGCCCTACGGAAGAACATGTCTGCTGAATCGCGTTGCATTTGTTGTAGGGTTGCTCCTGACGTCACGCAAACGTTCAATGAATCAACTCTCTATCCTGCGGCGCGTGAACTCCGAGCCCGCGGACAAGGCCGTCACGGTGATAAGCGGCCCGGCCTCCTGTCAAACCGAACGCTGTCCCCCACCCCCTCCCCCTCACACACACACCCACGCCGCTCCCTCCTCTTCGCAAGTCCGTGCCCGAGCGTGCCGCTGTGTGCGTGGTAAGGCATGCCGTGCGCCCTTGTCCTTTGGACCGGGCGGCGGCGCGGCGACGGCGCCGCCGGCCCCGCCGCCGTCCGGTCAAAGGTCAAGGATCAGCTGCGCCGCGCCGGTGCGGCCGCCCCGTGACGGCCGATAAGACGGCTCGGAGCGCGCCGTCACGGGACTCCGTGACGACCGGCCAGGTTCTCAGCCGCTCACGTGGTCTCTCATCGGGAACACGTGGCGCAGGCCTGACGAGACCGCGTGAGATCCGCGCTGTGCGTGGGCTGGGCGCCGCTCTCGCAGCATGACTCACGCTGTCCCCGATACAGGTTGGAGTGCCCAGTCAGCATGAATCGACACGGTCTGTCCCAGACCGAGCATACCGCCAGGGAAGGAAGCTGTAGCAGCGAAAACGCTCGGATGATGCGTTGCGGCCCGGTATTAAATCATACATTTCTTCGTTGCAGGTTACTGTGCTGCCATTAACTTCAAAGTAGACATGAAACCTAATAAGCATTAACAACTACGTCACAACAGCCTAGGGGCTTGAATTATTTCGTGCATGCGATCCAGTGAACAAAACGTGCGCGAAGGCGCGCAAAAACACTGAAAACTCAAGCTGAAAGTGGACATCTGCCACCCAAAATTAAAACGAATACCTTGTCTGCAACAAGATTCAAAACCTCACAGTTATCAAGAACGCCGGCCGTCCAATGACGCCTCAGTGGTCGCGCCAGTTTGTATAAATGTAATGTTTGGGCCGTAGTGACGCCACCAACGGTGACCCCATTTACGTAATGTCAACGCGCCGGCGAGCCCTGGCGCAGCCTTTCGACACATGCCTAGTCCTCTCCACGCTTTTGCAACACCAATAGGACAGGATTTCCCCAACAACGCATGTCCTGCCCCACGTCCTTGTAAGACCGATAGGACAGGACGTTTACCCATACACAGATACGTAATTCCGCTCGCACTCATGCACAACGGATAAGGACAGGATTCTCTAGGATAAGGACAGGATTCTCACCCTTCGACACATGCGTATTCCTCTCCACACCCCCGCAAAACACATAGGAAAGGATATCCGTCCATCCACAGATACGCAGCCTTCCCCCGCTCTTGCGAAACAGATAAGGATTACATTCTTGCCCGTCGCGATAAGACTTCTCGGAGATGCCTTTCATCACCGAGCCGCCGCGGCGCGCATGGCAACACGTCCCCGCACGCTGCCGGTTGCAGAACACCACGACACGCACAAACACATGCGCAGTCACACGCAGACACACATAGTCACACATCAGCTCGCCCGATGACACGGCGATCGCCCGGCTCGCGCCGCTGGAGAGCGGGCTGCCAGCGAGCTCGGATGAAAGCCCACGCGCCGCACCCGAGGCCTGCGAGCAATCTCACCACGGAACACCATTCGTCGCACCCGAGGCCTGCGAGCAATCTCACCACGGACCATCACTCTCCACACCCGAGGCCTGCGAGCAATCTCACCACGGACCATCACTCTCCATCGCGCCTCCGAACCGGCGATCCCCAGAGCGCCGCGTGTGCGCCCCGGCCGCGTACGGCGTCTCACCCAGGCTGTCGAAGGCGTAGACGGGCCGGTCGGCGGCGAGCGCGTCGTAGTTGAGGCACCAGAGGCCGACGCCCGAAGCGAAGCCGTGCACCATCACCAGCGGCGTCTCCGGCGACGCCTCGTTGAAGGCCACTGTCCACAGCTTGTTGGAGTGGCGCCCCACCACCGGGCCGATGTCCACGTAGAAGGCGCGGTGCGGCGTGCTCACGACTGTCGGAGGCCGCACGCGGTTGGACGGGGAGGGGTGTACGGGGAGGGGGCGGGAGAGAGTCGCAATGAGAAACGATGCCGTCCCGCGAGGAAGCGACGCCGCCCTACGTGGGGAATGGCGAAATGCATTGTGAAAATGACATGCGAGATTTGAAATCAAATGCAAATTGGTGCATCTGCGCGTTTGGATCCTGCAGCTACTTAAAACACCGTGTGCGGAAACACAACATCTATGGAATCATGACCAGTGAAAACATTCCCCAGTGCTCATTCAGATACTGTGTTAGACCTTGTGCCGGTGCATCAGCAAGAACCCTATCCGTTTGTACGCTTCTAAACAGCTGTCTACGGTAACGCGCAATCAGGGGGCATAATCACGGCGAGTAATGCAAACACGGGCTTCTCATCAACTCGCAACCTAGCGCACACAAAAACAACAGAGCACCCGACAGGGGCTGGTCGTGTCATCAGGCGCACAGCAGGCGTAAGAAGTGCGACTGCCGGTCCCGCTGGCGACAGCAGGCCGTTTAGTCCGGCTGATTTGGTAGCTGCTCGGGCAGCGCCGGCCGGCAGCAAGCGCGAGGCGTCGGCAGCACGCCGCCGCCGCCGCCGCCGCCAAACGGCACAACAAGCGCAACAGGCTTACAAACGGCCCGACTGTTCGGCCGTGAGCTGCTAGTGCGGCCTCCACTTGTGTAAATCCAAGGCGTCGAGCGCAGCAAACTGACGGACGGCGGCGACGCCGGCAGGAGGGCAGCTGTACTCAGGGGGGCGGCGATTTGTATAAATGGTAGTCGGCCGAGCCGAAGGTTCGACAACCCAACCGCTCACCGAAGTGCGTACTTCTCGACACATCTAGAGCACATCATGTTGACAAACGGAAGTCTTCATTATCTACTTTCATCAGTTGCCGATTTGCCGAAGTCCTTGATTTCAGCATTGAGATTCCCATGGCCGTCACACGCTGCCCAAAAATGGGTACATAGATGTGAAATTTAACTTTTCTTCAGTTTTATAACTCCCCAGTAAAACAAAACCACGAGCCCAAGCCAAGACTGATGGTCCAGATCGACATGGCAGGGAGAGGGCTCCCACAAAACAATGCACACAAGAAGCCCCGATTGTCTTGACCCTTGCTATAGTATTGTGGACGAGGTGCGACAGAAACAATGCCGTCCGGGATAGGAGCCGCAACCGGATATCACAAATACCGATTTCACGTCAAAATAGTAATCGCTGGCTTGCTCGCCGGGCGCGGCCGACTCAGGTTATCAGCGTTCACACCCTGGCGGAACCGGTGGCCGGTGAAGACGGCCAGCGGCGGAAGCGGCGCCCCCACTTCTGCGCCCCCCCCCCCCCCCCTTGGCACCCTTTAGTCACGGGCCTGACCTCTCATGCGTAACAGCCCACGGCCAAAAACTCACATTGCAAGATGTTCCTCTCTGCCTCCCGCAGGTGCTTGAAGGAGGTGGGGTTCCAGCGGATGACTCCAGGCAGCCAGCTGGAAGCGGGGCCGACACGTTAGCGGTGACAGAGCTGGCTGAAGCCGAACACCTCCTGTCTTCTCCCACGAGATACGCGGTACACGGACAGCTCAGGTGAGCTTGCTCCCACAGCGCGTCGCCTGTGCAGTTGACGGTGCAGTTGACGTGCGTTCGCGAGCAATGGCTGCGGCACGCCAACGTAGCGTTGGTTGCGCCGCCGCCACCAAGCAGCTGCGGATCGCTGTTGCTACGACGGCCCAAGACCAAGCCTGCTTTCCCTGGTGCGTGGGAGACAGCACGGCGGCATACTGGCACGGCACGGCGGCATACTGGAACAGCACGGCGGCATACTGGCACAGCACGGCGGCATACTGGCACAGCACGGCGGCATACTGGCACGGCACTGCGATATGCTAGCAAAGCACAACAGCATGCTGGCACGGCACAGCAGCATCCTGACACACAGGACATGCGGCACTCCACACCACGTCCGTTCCCTCCATCCGCGACCGCTGACCCTTCCCCGAAAGTCAACGCCCACATGCAGTTCCGACGTTTCCGCATGCAGTCTGGAGCCGTCACCCCCGAGCTAATCGGGCACAGCCGCCGGCGCGCCGGGCCGACATCAGATGAGCACGCGGCGGCCAGGCGGGTGTCCAAGAACGGGCAGTCCCAGGCATCGCTGAGAGAACCCAGCACGGTGGAAACGATGGGGTTTTCCCAGACGGGTGTCCCGACCGGCTCACAACGTCACGTGCTGCCAGGGGATCAGGCGCTCAGGGACGCATTCGGAGCGTCGGAGGCGGCCGCGAGCGAAAGACGGAAGGTTGCGATTCAAGATTTGTTGCCCAACTTGATCAGTTTGCCAGTTTACAGCCCGTCTGATGCCGAGCGTCTTGCCTGATCAAGGCCCATATTCGGGGTGTTCAGATGAAGGCGCGCAAAAACACACTGATTCTGCGTTCGATATTATGCGTACGTCGCACGACACAACGACCCAGTCACCGAACGTTCTGCTGTTGTGCTCTGGTCAGAGCCCTAGGTCAGAGAACACCTCTCATTATAATGGGAAAGCCGGACTATCATGGTGCGATGCATCGAGTAGGATTCAGGGAGTGCGGTTTAGACGGGAGCTTACAGGGACCACGCCCCCCTACCCCCTTGTCTCTTGTCGCATCTCTGGTTTACAAGACACCCTCTGGTTCCATCTATTTTTTTTCGGGAAATTACAGCCACATCACTGTTCCGTCCCTTTACGCTCTCCTCAATCTGCAGTACGTCCTGCACGTGCGCCGACGCCGCACGTCACCCGTGTCCGCGTCCCACCGCACCTCGCTCTCCAAACCCATCCGTCACTCCATTTCACTCCGTACATGGTGACACAGGACGGGAGACCAGCCCCACCACACACCAGCCGCGACCGTCACGTGACCGGGGCTGACCCGAGCTGACCTGAGCATGACCGCTGCGGTGGTCAGAGCATCAGGCGCTGACGCCCACGGCGCCAGCGCCTGATGCTCTGACCGGCCGCTCCCAGAGCCCTGGCCGGCGCCCCGACCGCGCCAGCCGGCCGCCGTCGGGCGCCCTCACCTGCCGTGCTCCTCCTCAATCTTCCGCTCGGCCATCTCCATGATGTCGTGTTCGGTCAGCGCCTCGTCGGTCCCGCGGCGGTTGTGCGCCAGCTTCTCGCCCGGCTGCTCGGGCGGCGGCTGCTCGACCTCCCTGGGCACGTCCACAGCGGCCATCAGCACTCGACGGAGCAGCCCACGAAGTCGGACAGCACGCGCGCGCTCGGGCGGCCGTCGCGCGTGGCCGTCCCCACTCGAACAGACGCGCACACTGCCGCCGCGGAGCCGATAGCGGGCGGGAGCGCGGCCGCCGGCCCGGCACCGCCCGGCCACCGCTCATTGGTCGAGACGTCCGACACGACCGGGCCGGGCCGGCCGTGGTTGGGACGTTCCCGAGGAGTTTGACGTTTGGTTGAGCGTTCTGATGGGTCTCACACCCGGATCAGGAACGAAAATGAAATGAAAATGGGTGGCCAGTCGGATACGATGCATCGAGTGGGGGAGTGTCAATGCATACCCTCTGAAATATCAAAAACGAAGAGAGTTAGAGACACCAAAGTCGCGAGGTAGGTAGGCCTCTATGTGAACTCATTAAGTCAAACTTAAAGGTTTCTACGTCGGGATATTCGGGTCAAGTAAGGTCACACAAGTTAAAACTCGAGCTCGGTGCCAGAGTAGCCAAGCCCTCCTCACACGATCATCTCTAATATGGGTACTTTTCCTAAGCAAGCGAAAGGTCAGCCAGGGCCGTATCAGTTTAATGGCTTTACCTGACTTTCAATTCAAAATGACAAAACTTAGATATTATTTTCATAATTGAAGTCAAAATCAGCGTAAAGAACTTCTCCAGGCAGCATGCTCCTCAATGCAAAAGGGTGATTGAGGCTATTCTGGGCCTGTACATACAGAACAAGCAATGTTCTAATGACAGTAAGCTACTAAGTGGTGACGAGAGAGATAAACTACAGCGCAGATGCGTCATGAAGACGTCGCAGTATTGCATATCTTACGGTACAGTTTCCCTGCATGCATAGCCAACGCCATTTTGTACATGGCGAGACGGCTGTTCCTGTAGGTGATGAGCGGCATGCTCGATGTGGTTGAATAATTCACAGCGTGGCTTATCAACGCAATTAAGACCCGGTCACACCGCGCTTAATGTTAAAACTGCACTATCCTCAACGGAAAAACGAACATAAAAATTCGGGACTGGAAAACAACGAGGCTCAAATCTGATTAGTTTTTTTTTATTTTGAGGCAGGTTTGTTTTGCCCGGCTATGTCAAGTTCCAAAACTAGGTGTTATTCGTATTCCTGACGAACGGAAGTTGTCAAGTGCATTTGCAAGGAACATTATACACATTGATAAGACAGTACTTTTAGCATTATTTCCCATAAGACAACCAGGAGAAGCGAGATATAGATTTATTGATGTTTCGGCTACATGCCTTTATCGAAACGGATCTACGCAGTAAATTCAAAATTCATAACTGCCTGTGGATTTCACTCGATTTTTTAAGTTTTTTTTACAGTATGTCAAAGTGTTTGCAAGTCACCAACATTCAGTGGACTTAACAAGGAGCAATTGCCCGCCATTCCTACAATATAGTGCGTATCCAACTAAGGATTAAAATGTATGAAAAATGCGTGTGCATGCGAACGAGTCCAAGTGAACAGGCATCATCATCATTCACATATGGAAGCAATTTCAAGTGAACGGCATCGCGCATCGCGCATCACTTATACACGCAAACGATTTCAACCACACAGGCATCGCGCAACACGTATCAGGCATTACTGATACATATACACGACTTAAAGCGAGCACGCATCACGCATTAAGGCACTAATCACATTCGTATGATCGGCCATGATCGGCCCCGTCGTTTAGGTCTGGTCACCGACTTCTTATAAGAATCGCTTATTTTCCCCTTTGGGTGGTCCTGCGCTCTGTACATGACTGTGAGCTCTTAAAGGGCAAGGGGTTCATACCTCCCTGAATTTCAGCCTGAGCGTGCTTTGTCAAAAAAAGGTCGCCGAAAGGGCCATTCCCCGTTTTGTTGTTAGCGCCTCGCAGGTGTGCATTAAATCTCGAAGGAAAATGGCGCATGAATGCTTTGATAAAGACTACGTCCCTCTCATTTTTTCACACAGTTTACAATTGATTTCGTAAAGCACGTTTTTTGCATTCAAACCCCTTGAAACCCCAACTTGCACAAATGGAGGAATGTGATTACAAACGTGGCCATAAATGGCTATTCTACGAGGAACAAGGCTGACAGTACTGTCTCATCTGAAACGGTCTTGTCTTGCCCTATCATACCTTGCCTTATCTTGTCTCTCATGCGTGACAGTACTGGCTCTGGCCTCGTCGCTGCTTGGAAAATGGGCCCCTAAGGCTCAAACGAACAGGGAGCCGGCTGTTTGGTGTGTGTGGTCTTTCGCCGAAACAGGGGCCTACCTTGTCCGATGGGCCTCCTATCGGCGTTACAGTCCCCGTGACTGACATGTGAGGCCACGACCCCACGGGCGGGGGCCCTTAATGTGACCTACAGCCAGCTTCCGTGCTCTTCGGGCCCTCACCCTAAGAATGGCGACATTGATGTCTCTGTAAGTCACTGGGGGCTCCTCATTGTTTCAGGGAAACCGAACGATACAAAACACGGTCTCCGCCCTGTTCTTGCTCGGGAAATGGGCTCCAAGAGCTCCAATCGACACGTAACCAACTGTTCGGCGTTGGTGGCCTCTGACAAAAATAGAAGCACGCATTGTCCCAGGGGTCTCACCCAGTGTAAGAAGTCCTCTTACCGACATTTGAGGGCACGGCTCTACGGGCGGGGGGCCTTAATGTGGCCTACAGCCAGCCCTTTGGGCTCTTCGGACCCCTCAGCCTTCCAATCGGGCCCTTGATGGTCGGTCCCCGAGGGCCCTTCGGGCCCCTCAAACAATGAACCTGGCTGACTCGGGGCCCCGCGCCAATACAGGACCCCTGTTGGGCGCTCCGGTCCCTGGCTGATGCAGGGGCCTCTCATTGACTCAGTGGTCCCGATCAACATAAATCGCGGGTCGCATGCATGTCCCTGCTTGAGAAATGGACCTTCAGGCCCAGACCGACACCTAGCCGACTGTTCGGTACTGGTGGTACCTGACCGACATAAAGGTCATCATCGACTTAGAGGGTCCCCAATCGGCGCAAAGGGCCCTCTGACTGTCATTTGATGGCTCGGCCCGCAGAGCCGGGACCTCTGATACGACGTCCAGCCAGCCCTCCGGGGCCTTCGGGCCCTCCAATCGGACCTTTAATCGTGGTCCCAAGGGGACCTGGCGGCCCCTTGGGACCTAGAGTGTCCTTTGGGAAAACCTGTGGTGCCATCCCTATATCATAGGTGTTTGACTTGGTTGTGAAGCTTATAGTGACTGGAACGGTTTGAACGGCACCACAGTTCTGGATTTAAACCCATGATGACTCGGTTCGTTTGCCATCGATGCCGATTTGGAGAGCTCCGTTCGGCGGCTCTTTCTTATGGAGTCAGCTGCACACAGCGCGATGCAAGCGTGATCTAATTCTCACGCAACAGCTGACGGGCGTTCTCAGCTGCCAGCCATCCCTGGGCACGCGTGCGTCAGGGCTTCCGTCCGCATTTTTGGAGGTACGTGCCCCGTGTGAACCACAATCCACCGACCAGGTCAGACGCACCGGATCAATTGAGAGAAAAATACAAAAAGCGTCATACTCTCTTCAAGGCCAGGAACACCTCTTATCCTTTTGGCCTTTACTTCAGACTGATACTTACATCACGCTCGCGGGACGAGGGAAGAACCACTTCGAGATGAACGGCAGAATCCGATCCAGCATGAGTTTTGTTCTGCGGGAATACCAAACGAACCACAGGTAGTTAGGTACGTAGGCATCGTTTTAGCGCTGAAAGCTCCAGACACCCAATTCAAGGGAATGTTTCACATTTGAAGATATTGAAGCATCAGGTGTAATAAAACAAGCTCACTTATAACAATGTACATACTTTTTAAGTGGAAATGACTGCTCGAGGCAGCACAATTCTCTGTTCAGTACATATGCTTCTCAATGCGTGATGGTTTGATTACATCACCGTTCCTTGCACAACAATGATTCAGAACCAATTGACGGCCGTTATATCCGCAAATCGCGACTCACGAACGCCAAATATGGACGCCTTGACAATCACATTTTTCCTGGCCTTGATCACCGCATGGCTTATGGAATGACACAACTTGAATGATGTTATGACGTCCTAAATGCAGAGGTGACTTTGAAATAGTCTTTCCGATACACCTTTCCCCATTTTCGCGGACGTGTAGATCAGAACTGAAGGGGTATAAGTCTCACGGATACGGATAAGACGGATAGGGTTGTGAACAGCACCGAAATGTCTTCGAGATGGCTAGTTCATTTCAAACCCACGTATAAATGTGGAACACAACCTTTCAGCGTTTTTTTTGGGGGGAGGGGTGGTTGAAGTTTCTGGACACTATGCCCATCTTGGAACGCTTTGTCGCCTAATATTTACGGAATTGTCTCAGAGGCCAACGTATACACCCCGCAATATGAGTTGGCGTATGAGTTGGCGTATTTCGAGACCCACAAAACGCCGGTCCGTCCGGGGGCCACTGTCCCCCCCCCCCCCCCAAGGCCTTAGATCACGCGAGGCCTTGAAAGCCGTGTCTGGATCCTTCGCCGTCTGAACAGGTCTACTTGGGAAAACCAAGTCATCAAAGTCAATCTCCGTCATTGAATGGTGTTCCTGGTTACCTTTCCATCACCTCATGATGCGCCGGCATTCGTCCGCGGCCGCTGCTCGCTATGGGAATGCTAGGCTTGCAATGTCTCTGCCGTACGGGCGTTAACTTGCACCCTTGGTGAGCGACTGCCCCCCCCCCCCCCCCCACCCCCCACCCCCACAAAGGCGAGTAACGCATCCTAACGCTTAAGAGCCTAGATGAGTAGATGAGTACATAGCCCATGAGTGCACGGCAAGTCAAAATGATTGTAATTCCAACAGAGGGTCCCGGAGATTGTTTCCCACCTATAGGGGACAAAGCAAATGAAAGCACAGAGTGAAAGTGAAAATGCAAGTTCCCATCTGAAGGGGACAAAAGAATGAAAACTAAGATGCCATGTTGAGCTGAATGCAGCTGACTGAGCTGGTCACGCTTAAAGAGCTCAGCGTTCGTACCGTGTTTATCTGATAATTTTATGTTTTTGCTGCATACTGCACCTTTTGTATTGTGATGGCAAGATTCACATGTCCTCTTAAAGGGAGCATCCACCTTTTTGTACTTTCCACTTGTTACATCGGACGAGTACGATTTTATCGGTAGTGCCAGTTTTCTCGAAATCTTTATGAATAGCCCAGAATTCCTATTTCAAATAGCTGACCCTGCGGGAAAAATCTTACTTGATTCGCTGCCCACCACTATGAAAGTAATAAATTTCATTTGTCTTTTTCTCTAACGAGTGAGCTTTGTAATGTTTGCGACACAATAATGTGTCATTGTATTTGCGCAATAATGCTAGGAAGCATCAGGCACTGTTTAGACAAAAAGA